>NC_041391.1:419219742-419273429 GCF_002162155.2 Triticum dicoccoides | reverse complement strand
CTTGCCCGGCCCCCATGGACAACTTCGTAGTCATCTTCATCATCTTGCCACCGATAGCCATCCATGAAACCATGCAAGAGCAGGTGGTCCCGCACCTGCCCGGAATCCGGGTCCGCAATAAGGCTATTCAGCTTGCATCTTCGACACGGACATCTTATCTCCGTCTCGTTCTTTTGAAGCATCTCGGCCTTCGCGGACCTCAAAAACCTACTCACGATGCCTTCGGTCATCGTGCGGACCATGGTCGCCTGCGGGGTAGAGCAAAACGATATTTTAGAACCAAGAAAAAAATTTGGCATGACTTTCCCTAAAAATAGGACCAAAAAGAATGCTTAATGCCAAAATTCTCGCCGAAACAGAAATGAATCAACATTCCGGCAAAATATTGGCAACTATCGCATTTCAAATACCGGTACACCTCCAAACACAAACACATATGCAACACCACAAACATATGCAACACCACGAACATACATAGATCTAGCTAGGCCATAAAAAGTGCATGTGCACATTGTTGTAGGGAGAACAACATAAATATAGCTTCCCCCCTTACTTACCTAGCAAAACAAGGTAACTTAACCACTTAATTTGAATGAATCTATGGTGGAAATGAGGTGAAAAAGAGGAGGCACCCGAGACAAGGAGGAGGCGGTGGAGAGAATGAAGTGGGGAGAAAGTGAGTGTGGGAGGAGAGGCTGTCCAAAATATCTTGTTGCTGCCCACTTACTAATGGCGCACCAGCAACAAATGCGCCATTAGTAATCCAGGTTACTAATGGCGCACCCCCAGATGGTGCGCCATTAGTACTTTTGCAAAAAAAGGAATAAATACAATAATAAAAAAAATAACATTAGTGGCGCACCTTCCGGCCGGTGCGCCATTACTAGTTACAACTAGTAATGGCGCACCACCAGAGGATGCGCCATTAGTATGTTTGGACAGGCGCACTAGTTAAAAAAAATTCGGTACTAATGGAGCACCGTGAGCAGGGTGCGCCATTAGTAGTTTCAACACTAATGGCGCATCAGGGTGTGGTGCGCCATTAGTATATACTAATGGCGCACCACATGTCTGGTGCGCCATTAGTGTCAATTCCATCTATAGCCCTTTTCCTAGTAGTGGAAGGTGATGCGAACTCTAAATTATTTCAAGCTGTGGCGAATGGGCGGAGAGCTAAAAACTTCATTCCACACATCAAATGGGAGGATGAAATCATAACAGAGCAAAGTAGAATGGAAGAGGTTTTCTCTGATGCTTTTCATGCTCTCATTGGCACGGCCCAGGCCAGACCCTATACGCTAGACATGGACTTCTTGGGCATGGAGGCGCAGGATTTACAAAACTTGGAGGCCATTTTCACCGAGGATGAAGTGTGGGCTGTGATCAAGGAGCTTCACCCTGACCGCGCCCCTGGACCGGATGGTTTCATTGGGAAATTTTACCAGTGTGCTTGGCCTGTCATTAAACACGACATCATGGCTGCGATCATGAAGCTCTATGTGGGAGATGGGAGAGGCTTTGCCAAACTAAACAGAGCGCTAACCGTGCTGATTCCCAAGAGGCCAAATGCAGAGCAGGTGAATGATTTCCGCCCGATCAGTCTTCCTCACAGCCTATCGAAGTTCTTCGCGAAGCTCTTGGCTGTCCGAGTCAGGCCATTCATGAAGGACTTGGTCACTTTCAACCAGTTGGCTTTCATCAAAGGACGATGCCTTCATGACAATTTTCTCCTTGTTAGATAAGTGGCCAAAAAGATCACGTCACGGAAATGCAAGGGAGTCTTCCTCAAATTGGATATCTCGCGGGCGTTCGACTCCCTTTCCTGGCCATTCTTATTTGAAGTGCTCAAGGCGAAAGGTTTCAGGCACAGGATGATCAAATGGCTGTCCATACTTCTGCATATAGCGTCCACGCGCATCCTTGTCAATGGCAGGCCGGGAAGAAGCATCATACATGCGCAAGGTCTTAGGCAAGGTGATCCTATCTCCCCGCCGCTGTTTGTTATTGCGATGGACGCTCTCACAGCCACAGTCTCTAGAGCATCGGAGGAGGGAGTGCTCAGTTCTTTTAGAGGAATCTCTGCGGCTCAACGCATCTCTATCTACGCCGATGATGTCGCGTTCTTCATTCGCCCCACGCTCCAAGACCTTCTTTTCGTCAGGGAGGCGCTACTTGTGTTTGGGTCGGCCTCGGGCCTGAAGGTGAACTATGGCAAGTCGACAGCGACGGTGATCAGAGGGAATCAGGAAGACAAAGCCAGGGTGACCAATCTACTGCAATGCTCGCTGGCGGAGTTTCCTATAAGATATCTTGGATTCTAGCTGGCCACTAGACAGTTAACGAGAAATGAGTGGCAGCCGCTGCTCGACATGGTGAGGAAAATGGTCCCTGGCTGGTAGAGAGGGTTCATTCAGAGATCGGGGAGACTGGTGTTGATCAAGTCTGTGGTCCCTGCCAGGCCTGTACATCAACTTCTTATCATGGATGCTCCAGATTGGGTATTTGAAGAGACTGATGCATGGATGAGATCTTTCTTCTGGGCGGGCAAAGACAAAACAAATGGAGGTCAATGTTTGGTGGCATGGAACACCATATGCAGGCTTACTTGCTTCGGTGGGTTGGGAGTTAAAAACTTGAAACTCCAAGCCCTTGCGCTTTGAGTCAGATGGGAATGGTTGAGAAGAGTTGATAATGACAGGCCATGGAGCAACCTTGCGCTCTCGGTGGGCGACGATGCCACAAGGGTGTTTGATAGCCTGGTTGGAATTGAGGTCGGGCATGGAGATCGCGTCCTCTTCTGGAAGGATAGATGGATACAAGGCTTCAAAACTCAGGATTTTGCCCCATCCATACAAGCCATGGTGGCAACTAGAGTGATCAACACGAGGACCGTGCAGGAGGCATTGGCGGACAACAGGTGGGAGCAGGACATACAAGGTGATATGTCCTTCATGGCACAACTACAACTTATGCATCTCAGGCATGCGGTAGCCACACTCCGGAGAGATCCCGTGGAGGAGGACAAGTTCACGTGGCCTTGTGCTGGTGAGGAAGGCACTTATTCGGCTAAGGCCACCTATGGAAGGCTCTGTCAAGGTCTAGTCAGAGCTCCGGTAGCCACCGCCATTGGGAGAAGTTATGCGCTGTTAAAGCTTAAGATCTTTGCTTGGGTGGCATCGCAACATAGGATCTGGACTTCGGATCGGAGAGCTCGACATGGTTTACAAGAGCTCCCCTCGCCTTGTTTTACTTGTCTGCAAGAGGAAGACAATGTGGAGCACATCCTTGCTTGCTGTGTGTATGCCCAAGAAGTCTGGTTCACGTGCATGGACAGGTTGCAGTTGCCAACCACGGCTCCATCGACGGAGGACACGATCGTGGAATGGTGGCTACTGAAGCGCAGAAGCTTTCATGGCAAGGAGAAGCGAGGTTTCGATAGTTTGGTCATATGCACGGCGTGGGCATTGTGGAAGCAACGAAACGCGAGAGTCTTCAACAGAAGAGAGTAGCAAATGGTGGCTAAAGATCTAGCTGGCGTTATCTTAGAGGAGATTAGAGAGTGGAACTTAGCGGTTAGCGGAGTAGGAGGTTTGCAACATTTTGTGAGACATTAGCCTAGATAGCCGCGTGGAGAGGGTGCCCCACGATGATGTTTGCATTATCGTGCGGGATCTTGTAAATCTTGATTCTCCTTCTTCTATAAAACTATGGTACGCAATTGCGTACTCTCGAAAAAAAAGGTTTCAACTTGGAAAGGAAGGCGGTAACAGGGGAAATGTGGCTTTTGGTAAGGGGGAGCGGGCTGGGAGGTACATATTTCTGCGAAAGCCGAAAATTTTGAATCGGTTCAGTGAAAAAACTGGCACGCAAAGTGTCATCAGACACGGTCCCTTATTTAGAACTGTGTACGATATGTGAACATCACAAACAAATCAGATAGCTTAACCCGTCTGTGATGAGTTTGAACGTCAAAATTTTTGGTTCCAATTTCCCTGGTTACAGTGGTCATCCACGTCATTGTATAATTTGGGTACACAAAGGAGACTACAACACACCCACACTTCTTAATCAATGCGTTTATGTGCATAATTCAAATTTGAACACATGCTCTAATGCATATAAATTGGTTGAAAATTCAAATCTGTGTCCTTGGTTGCATGCTTAGGTCCCAAGCAAGAAATGGGAATGAATGTCAAATACTCTGCCACCGTCACTCGGCCGCAAACATTGAGATTCCTGGTTTTTAAATTCTAGTAAATCCAAAACTCGTCTGAAATCCATGAAACTTGGCATGCTATCATGGAGCGCTATCAACATGTCGTGGTAAATTTTTTGTCCCATTTGGGGCAGGTTCGGGTATAAGCTTCTCACAACAAGCTTGATGGTTTCGGTAGGGAACGTCCCACCATTGGGGACGAAACGATATCCGCTGCCTCTTATTGCTTTCAAAAATTTTCTAGTGTCAACATAGTACAACAGGAGTGTTGTATCAATTTTTGGGATTTTTCAGGGTTCATTTGGACATTTTTATGCATTAATTGAGTTTATAATCCAAATTTGAACTACATGCACATGCTCTAATGCATATAAATTGGTTGAAAATTAAAATATGTGTCCTTGGTTGCATGCTTAGGTCCCATGCAGGAAATAGGAATGAATTTCAAACACCCTGCAACCGTCACTCGGCCGCAAACATTGAGATTCCTGGTTTTTAAATTCTAGTAAATCCAAAACTCGTCTAAAATTCATGGAACTTGGAATGCTATCATGGAGCAGCATCAACATGTCGTGGTAATTTTTTATCCCATTTGGGGCAGGTTTGAGTATAAGCTTCTCACAAACCAGAGCTTCTCACAACAAGCCTGATGATTTCGGTAGGGAACGTCCCACCTTTTGGGACGAAATGATATCTGCTGCCTCTTATTGCTTTCAAAAAATTTCTAGTGTCAACAGAGAACAACATGAGTGTTGTGTCAATTTTTGGAATTTTTCAAGGTTCGTTTGGACATTTTTATGGATTAATTGAGTTTTCAATGCATTTATATGCATAATTCAAATTTGAACTACATGCACATGCTCCATTTCATATAAATTGGTTGAAAATTCAAATCTGTGTCCTTGGTTGCATGCTTAGGTCCCAAGCAAGAAATGGGAATGAATGTCAAATACTCTACCACCGTCACTCGGCCGCAAACATTGAGATTCCTAGTTTTTAAATTCTAGTAAATCCAAAACTCGTCATAAATCCATGAAACTTGGCATGCTATCATGGAGCGGTATCAACATGCCATGGTAAATTTTTTGTCCCATTTGGGGAAGGTTTGATAAGCTTATCACAACAAGCCTGATGGTTTCGGTAGGGAACGTCCCACCATTGGGGACGAAACGATATCCACTGCCTCTTATTGCTTTCAAAAATTTTCTAGTGTCAACATAGTACAACAGGAGTGTTGTGTCAATTTTTGGGATTTTTCAGGGTTCATTTGGACATTTTTATGCATTAATTGAGTTTATAATCCAAATTTGAACTACATGCACATGCTCTAATGCATATAAACTGGTTGAAAATTTAAATATGTGTCCTTGGTTGCATGCTTATGTCCCATGCAGGAAATGGAAATGAATGTCAAAAACCCTGCAACCGTCACTTGGCCGCAAACATTGAGATTCCTGGTTTTTAACTTCTAGTAAATCCAAAACTCGTCTAAAATTCATGAAACTTGGCATGCTATCATGGAGCAGCATCAACATGTCATGGTAATTTTTTATCCCATTTGGGGCAGGTTTGGGTATAAGCTTCTCACAAACCAGAGCTTCTCACAACAAGCCTGATGGTTTCGGTAGGGAACGTCCCACCTTTGGGGACGAAATGATATCCGCTGCCTCTTATTGCTTTCAAAAATTTTCTACTGTCAACAGAGTACAACAGGAGTGTTGTGTCAGTTTTTGGAATTTTTCAAGGTTCGTATGGATATTTTTATGCATTAATTCAGTTTTCAATGCATTTATGTGCATAATACAAATTTGAACTACATGCACATTCTCTAATTCATATAAATTGGTTGAAAATTCAAATCTCTGTCCTTGGTTGCTTGCTAAGGTCCCATGCAAGAAATGGGAACAAATGTCAAACACCCTGCCACCGTCACTCGGCCGCAAACATCGGGATTCCTGGTTTTTAAATTCTAGTAAGTCCAAAACTCGTCTGAAAATCATGAAACTTGGCATGCTATCATGGAGCAGCATCAACATGCTGTGGTAAATTTTTTGTCCCATTTGGGGCAGGTTTGGGTATAAGCTTATCACAAACCAGAGCTTCTCACAACAAGCCTGATGGTTTCGGTAGGGAACGCCCCACCTTTGGGGACGAAATGATATACGTTGCCTCTTATTGCTTTCAAGAAATTTCTAGTGTCAACAGAGAACAACAGGAGTGTTGTGTTAAATTTTGGATTTTTTGGGGTTCATTTCAACATTTGTATACATTAACTGAGCTTTATAGGCATTTTATGTGCATAATTCAAATTTGAACTACATGCACATGCTCCAGTACATATAAATTGGTTAAAGAATCAAATATTTTTCCTTGGGTGCATGCTTAGGTCACATACAAGAAATGGGAATGAATTTCAAACACCAGGGCACTGTTGATTGCCGGCAAAACGTTGAGATACTTTGTTTTTAAATTCTAGCAAATCCAAAACTCGTCTGAAATTCATGAAACTTGGCATGCTATCATGGAATGGCACCGACATGCTGTGGTATTTTTCGTGTCCATTTTGAGAGAAGAAGCACTCGAATAACTGCCAACAAAGGCATTTTGAAACAAATAATTGCCACTCTAACATCGCAAATGTTTCTATAATTCAAATCGTGTGCGTTATGTTAACCATTCACGTGACACACCATGTGTCTTGGTTTTAATGGCCATAGGAGGTGCCATGCGGAAAACTACTTGACTGAATGGGAGGCGTGCGAGCGCACCTGACCAAGAGGCGTGCAAGCTGTCCTCCAATGCGCAGGCTCACCGGGAAGCGTGTGAGCTGTACGCTGCGCAGGCTCATTGGGAATTGAGCCCTTTGACTTCCATGGCCGCCCGCCTTCCTCTCCATTAATGGCGCCCGAGCCGCTGCATAATACGGGCCGCCTTACTGTTCACCTCCCATTCCCTTTCCCCCCGCAGACCTCCAACAATGCCATGATGCAGAAGAATCATCTGCCACTAGTCTTCAAGTTTGGTGAAGTCGACTCCGAGCCGGAGGACATAGAAAATAAGGAGGAATGGGGCCTCATGGACATGGCCCAGAACGAGCTGGCCGCGGCGGGTTGTTGCTGCCGCTCCGGTCCCAGCTCCCATCCCCGCGCCCGCGCCAGCGACCATCCCCGTGGCATTGACTGGTTGGTCGCCGAGCACTATCGCATAGCTGGAAGCCGCGGGCGTCAGCGAGGTCTCCGCGGACCCGCGCAAGCTCGTGTACATGCCAGCGCCCATGCCCGTGCCCGTGCGCGCCCCTCCACCCACCTCGGCGCCGGTCCCCGTGCGTTTGGCTGCACCCACCGCGCCCGTGCCTGTGCGCCCGCCCCCTCAGCGGCATGGGACGCCATCGTCGTCCGCTACCTGTCAGCGCCGCCAACCGCCATCCTCCCGCGCCCCGCCCGTCTATCGCGCGACGACATGATGTTTGATTTACAAGTGAAGAACATTGTGTGCTGCCTTGAAGACTTCAACAATGGCGTCCCGGAGGACGGCACGACACGCCGCCTCCGCCGCCTTCGGAAATAGTTTTTTTCTTGAGTTTAATATTGTATCTCGATCATATGAATATAAATTCGGAGTGTGAGTGAATGAAATATATGGTTTGAGCAAACTTGCGTTTTCTCTCTCTTAATGTACAGACTTATCTAACGATTTTCTTTTGAAAAAAGTCAATGATTTTTAAATATAAAACACTCATCGCAAACATTTTAGTTAGAACACCCGTATGCAAACCGACAGCTTCCCTAGGAAGCCAAGGGAAAATGGGCCGAGCAGGATTTGTGCAGCTCTTGGTCACAAACGTTTTAGATAGAACACCCGTATGCAAACAGTTTTTCTTGATTAACCGTTTTCCACTCGTCCAATGGAGGGAAGCTTCTACATTTGTGGGGGACGTGGCATTGACCATTGGGCGGCAACAGTCGGTCATCCGGGTGCGCAATAAAGGATGCAAAGAGGGATCCTACAACAGCAAGGACCAGCTTCCCTATCGATAGCTCATCTAACATAACTTCCAAATTAACTGTGCTGAGGCTGGAGTAGTAATGAGATGGGTGACCGGATGGGAAGTGGACTCGACATTGACTAGATGGATTATAAACCTTTGCAGTGACCCATCCATCTAGTTAATATCGAGGTCTTTGTTTTGTAATTTTTGACATTTTTTATTTTTTGAACACATGTTGATTGGCTTGAAGAAGGTCTATCTCGTTATTTTTTGATAATTTTTGTTTTTTGAACATATGTTGATTGGCTTGAATGATGGTCTATCCCGTTACTTTATGACATGTTTCCAAAACATAGACCTCGAGGTTAATTCAACTAATAGGACGAAGCACTATATACATTCAACGCAATTAAATGTTTTCCAAAAAAGTGATATGATTTCTGTGTAACTTATAAGTCATGTATGTCAAATTAACCTTTGTGTACTTGTTCTCAAATTAACCTCCAGGCTTGTTTGCCGTGTATCACACACATCTTGTGAAGTTGAACCGTTGATGTTCTCTTACCTACTACAAAACATTTCATTCGAGTGAACCGTATGCCGTATATCACTCACACCTTGATTTGGCTGACTGTTTCTGTTGCTTTCCCTAATAGCAAACAGTTCATCGGAGCGAACTATATGCTATATATCGCACACACATTGATATGGCTGCCCATTTCTGTTGTTCTATCTAATCGCAAACAGTTCGTCTGGATCAACCGTATGCCCATCATCGCACACGCAAGTAAAATCTGAACCGTGTTTGATGTACCTACCATCACAAACGTTTTGCACCTTTTTTGACGGTTATTTTACATCACCATTTTGTGATTAATGGATCACACAATATCGTCAAAGGGTCTCTGATCGTAGTGTCGCGTTAGCAGCATCCTGCAGTAGTGTCCCCCTGCCACACAATGGGATTCTTGGGTGCCCAGCCCTGGCTGGATTCATGGCGGCATCGCACTATGCCTACAACACCTTGAAGATGCCTGGGCCCTTGGGGTTTATTACCATCCCATCAGATGAGAAGGATGCAATCATTTGTATGGACAAGATGTACCGGGATGCGGTCATGGCAGAGGCAGCGGCAGCAACAGTTCCCACCAAGGAGGACAAAGGAAGGAAGAAAGGTTGTAGGGACTCCGACAAAGAGTACGGGAAGCATGCCCCCACTGAGTGCACAACACCCATTGACGACGTGCCGGAGTGTTCCAATAGCAAGAAATCCAAGGTCACTGCACCCCAAGTAAAGAAGGTCCCGATAGGGCTGGCTGGCGTTGATGGTACTTTCACTATCAGCGCCACCCTTGATGGCAAATAGGAAAACGCGCTCGCTGCCTTCATGCGGGCAAATATCGATGTGTTTGCCTGGCAACCATCTGATATCGCTGGTGTTCCCAGGGAGGTAATCGAGCACCACCTTGCTGTCTGCCCACACGCCCGACCTATCAAGTAGAAAGTCCATAAGCAGGCCTTAGAGAGGCAGCAATTCATTGGAGAAGAGATCAAGAAACTTGAGGCAGCTGGTTTGGTCAGAGGAGTGTTACACCCCACGTGGTTGGAAAATCAAGTGTTAGTCCGTAAGGCTAACGGGAAGTGGAGGCTTTGCATAGATTTCACAGATCTCAACAAAGCTTGCCCAAAAGGACCCGTTTCCCTTGCCGTGTATCGATCAGATTGTGGATTCTACTTCAGGTTGTGATTTGCTCTCCTTTCTGGACGCATATTCTGGGTATCATCAGATCTTCATGTCCAAGGAAGATGAAGAGAAGACATCGTTCATCACTCCATGTGGTACGTATTGTTTTGTCTACATGCCACTCGGATTAAAGGGTGCCGGGTCCACTTTTGCAAGGGTAGTCTAGATTGGTTTTGAGCCGTAGCTGCACAGAAACATAAAAGCTTATATGGATGATATTGTGGTCAAGACCAAGGATAGGGCCACCCTTATTCAGGATTTGGAGGAAACATTTGCTAACTTGCGCAAGGTCAACTTGAAGCTTCACTCGGAGAAGTGTGTGTTTGGTGTTCCCTCCGACAAGCTACTTGGGTTCTTCATGTCCCATCACGGGATCGAAGCCAACCCCGACAAGATCAAATCCATCAAGCAGATTCAAGCACCAAGGACAGTCAAGGACGTGAGGCGTCTGACAGGGTGCGTTGCCACGCTTAGCAGATTCATCTCCAAGTGTGTCGAGCGTGACTTGTCGTTCTTAATTTTTTTAAGAAGGCAGGGCCCATAAAGTGGACCCCGGAAGTAGATGCAGCTTTGCAAGAGTTGAAGACCTACTTGTCCTCTGTGCCTACCCTGGTTGCCCCCAAACCGCATGATCCATTGTTGCTATACTTAGTGGCAACCAACCAAGTGCTTAGTGCGGCCTTGGTGGCGCAGCAGGAAGTGAATGAGGCAGAGAATGAACAAGGACCGGCAGAGTCATAAAAAGATTAGGACAGTCATGGGCACGGCAGCGAGAGAAACCCCAAGGACTCGGCAAGGAAGAAAGTGGTGCAGCGCCCAGTGTACTTCGTTGATAACCCACAAGTATAGGGGATCAGTTGTAGCCTCTTTCGATAAGTAAGAGTGTCGAGCCCAACGAGGAGCTAAAGTTAGAACAAATATTCCCTCAAGTTCTATCGACCACCGATACAACTCTACGCACGCTTGATGTTCGCTTTACCTAGAACAAGTATGAACCTAGAAGTACTTTGCAGGTGTGATAGGATAGGTTTGCAAGATAATAAATAGCACGTAAATAAAAGCTAGGGGCTGTTTAGATAAAGAAGTAATAAAGTAAGTATAGAGAGTGTGGAAAAGTGGTGGTAGGAGTTGTGAAATTGTCCCTAAGAAATTGACTACTTTACTAGACCGATAGCAAGTTTTATGTGGGAGAGGCATAAGCTAACATACTGTCTCTTCTTGGATCATATGCACTTATGATTGGAACTCTAGCAAGCATCCGCAATTACTAAAGATCATTAAGGTAAAACCCGACCATAGCATTAAAGCATCAAGTCCCCTTTATCCCATACGCCACAACCCCCTTACTCGGGTTTATGCTTCTGTCACTCAAGCAACCCACTATAAGCGAATCATGAACGTATTGCAACACCCTACAGCGGGAATCCCTCACGCTTGCGTGACACGGAGGGCGCAATAGGACAGCAACATAACCACAAGCAAATTAAACCAATCATAGCAATTCATCAGTCACCGATAGGACAACGAAAATCTACTCAGACATCATAGGATGGCAACACATCATTGGATAATAATATGAAGCATAAAGCACCATGTTCAAGTAGAGGGTACAGCGGGTTGCGAGAGAGTGGACCGCTGAATATAGATGGGGGAAGGTCATGGAGATGTTGGTGAATATGGCGGAGGTGTTGGTAAAGATCGCGATGATGATGATGGCCCCCGGCGGTGTTCCGGCGCCACCAGAAGCAAGGGGGAGAGAGCCCCCCTTCTTCTTCTTCTTCCTTGACCTTCTTCCTAGATGGGAGAAGGGTTTCCCCTCTGGTCCTTGGCTCCCATGGCGTGGGAGGGGCGAGAGCCTCTCCGAGATTGGATCTATCTCTCTGTCTCTCTTTGTTTCTGCGTTCTGGGATTCTGCCCTTTCACCGTTTCTTTTATATCCGGAGATCTGTAACTCTGATTGGACTGAAACCTTCGCCAGGATTTTTTTCCGAAATTAGGTTTCTTGCAGAAAAAGAATAGCAGCAACCACCTTACGAGGGGCCCAAGAGGGTCAGGGGCGCGCCCAGTATAAGTGGGCGCGTGGGCCACCCTTGTGGGCACCTCGTGCACCGTCTCGTGTTGATTCTTCCTCCCATATTTCCCAAATATTCCAAAAATAAGCTCTGTACGTTTTTATCCCATTTGGACTCAGTTTGATATGGGGTTTCTGCGAAACATAAAACATGCCACAAACAGGAACTGACACTGGGCACTAGATCAATATGTTCGTCCCAAAAAATAGTATAAAAAGTTGCCAAAAGTATATGAAAGTTGAATAATATTGCCATGGAATAATCAAAAATTATAGATAGGACGGAGACGTATCAGCATCCCCAACCTTAATTCCTGCTCGTCCTCGAGTAGGTAAATGATAAAAAAGATAATTTTTGATGTGGAATGCTACCTAGCATAATCTTGATCATATATCTAATCATGGTATGAATATTAAGACACGAGTGATTCAAAGCAATAGTCTATCATTTGACATAAAAGCAATAACACTTAGGGCATCCCAACAAACAATCATGTATTTCAAAATATCAATGCTTCCTTTTCTTAACACAAGGTACCCCTCATGCCTATCCCAGTGTCAGCCAAGCAATTTATTCATACTTTAGTATTCTCAAACTTTTTCAACTTTCACGCAATACATGAGCGTGAGCCATGGATATAGCACTATAGGTGGAATAGAGTATGATGGTGGAGGTTGTGTGGAGACGACAAAAAGGGAGAAAGTCTCACATTGACGATGCTAATCAACGGGCTATGGAGATGCCCATCAATTGATGTCAATGCGAGGAGTAGGGATTGCCATGCAACGGATGCACTAAGAGCTATAAGTGTATGAAATCTCAAACTGAAACTAAGTGGGTGTGCATCCAACTTGCTTGCTCATGAAGACCTAGGGCATTTGAGGAAGCCCATCGTTGGAATATACAAGCCAAGTTCTATAATGAAAATTCCCACTAGTATATAAAAGTGA
Organism: Triticum dicoccoides; assembly: GCF_002162155.2. NCBI lineage: Eukaryota > Viridiplantae > Streptophyta > Magnoliopsida > Poales > Poaceae > Triticum > Triticum dicoccoides. Next base: position 419,260,459 of record NC_041391.1, on the reverse strand, counting down.
CAATATAGGAGACTCTCTATATGAAGAACATGGTGCTACTCTGAAGCACAAGTGTGGTAAAAAGGTTAGTAACATTGCCCCTTCTCTCTTTTTCTCTCATTTTTTATTTTCTCTCTATTTTTGAATGGGCTTCTTTGGCCCCCTTTTTTATTTGGCTTGTTTGGCCTTTCTTTTTTTTGTCATTAAGTCCGGAGTCTCATCCCGAGGGGGAATCATTGTCTCCATCATACTTTGCTCACTAGGGCTGTCACACTTTTATTTACTTATAACTCAATATTAAAACTCGATATCTAGAACAAAGATATGACTCTATATGAATGCCTCCGGTGGTGTACCGAGATGTGCAATGATCTAGTGTAGCAATGACATCAAAATGGACAAGCCATGAAAACATCATGCTAGCTGTCTTACGATCATGCAAAGCATTATGACAATGAATGCTCAAGTCATGTATATGATGATGATGGAAGTTGCATGGCAATATATCTCGGAATGGCTATGGAAATGCCATGATAGGTAGGTATGGTGGCTGTTTTGAGGAAGATATAAGGAGGCTTATGTGTGATAGAGAGTATCGTATCACGGGTTTTGGATGCACCGACGAAGTTTGCACCAACTCTCGAGGCGAGAAAGGGCAATGCACGGTACCGAAGAGGCTAGCAATGATGGAAGGGTGAGAGTGCGTATAATCCATGGACTCAACATTAGTCATAAAGAACTCACATACTTATTGCAAAAATCTATTAGTCATCGAAACAAAGTACTACGCACATACTCCTAGGGGGATAGATTGGTAGGAAAAGACCATCGCTCGTCCCCGACTGCCACTCATAAGGAAGACAATCAATAAATAAATCATGCTCCGACTTCATCACATAACGGTTCACCATACGTGCATGCTACGAGAATCACAAACCTCAACACAATTATTTATACTAATCCACAGTCGCCCACTAGCATGACTCTAATATCACCACCTTTGTATCACAAAACTATTGCAAGGAATCAAACATATCATATTCAACGATCTACAAGTTTATGTAGGATTTTATGACTAACCATGTGTATGGCCAATTCCTGTCATCTCTCTAAATAGATATAAGTGAAGCAAGAGAGTTTAATTCTTTCTACAAAAGATATGCCCATGCTCTAACAAATATAAGTGAAGCAAAAGAGCATTCTACAAATGGCGGTTTTCTATGTGAAGAGAAACAGGCAATCCAAACTTCAAATGATATAAGTGAAGCAAATGAAGCATTCTATAAATCCATACTCAAAAGATTTAAGTGAACTGCAATGAGCATTCTATAAATTAACCAAGGACTATCTCATACGAGCATGGTGCATAAAATAAAAGTGAAAACTAAATGCAAAAGACGCTCCAAGACTTGCACATATCGCATGAACGAAACGAATCCGAAAACATTCCGATACTTGTTGAAGAAAGAGGGGATGCCTTCCAGGGCATCCCCAAGCTTAGACGCTTGAGTATCCTTGAATATTTACTTGGGGTGCCTTGGTCATCCCCAAGCTTGAGCTCTTGCCTCTCTTCCTTTTCCTCATATCGAGACCTCCTCGATCAAACACTTCATCCACACAAAACTTCAATAGAAAACTCGATAAGATCCGTTAGTATAATAAAGCAAATCACTACTCTAAGTACTGTTGCAAACCAATTCATATTTTGTTTTTTCATTGTGTCTACTGTAATATAACTTTTTCATGGCTTAATCCACTAATAGAAATTGATAGTTTCATCAAAACAAGTAAACTATGCATCAAAAACAGAATCTATCAAAAAACAGAACAATATGTAGCAATCTGAAAATTCACCATACTTCGTTTACCCCAAAAATTCTACCAAATTTAGGAAAAAAAAAATTTGTATAGCAAGACAGTGCAAAAAGAATCAGAACCGTTTGACGTTCCAGTAAAAAAATGTGAAATCGTGCACTATAGCCAAAGTTTCTGTCCTGCACCATACAAACCAACAAGCATTGTAATCCTAAAGGCAAACCTTAGCGCATTATTTTTATGATACAATGGAATTGTACAAGGGGATAATTATTTTTGATGAAAAGTTTCTGTAATTAAGATTCACAAAGTTTCCATGAGCATGAACAAAGTTCAAGGCTAGCTCCCACTTTCACAATGGTTGTCTCTCTCACTTTCACTTTCCTTTTTAAAAAGTGTTGGGTTCCCCTCTTTGTTTTTTTGTTTTTAAACTATATAAAATCACTCAACAGAAATAAACGACTCTCTAAAACTTCCAGGTTGTCTCCCTGGCAGCGCTTTCTTTAAAGCCATTAAGCTAGGCATATAGTGCTCAAGTAATGGATCCACCCGGATCCCAAGGTATATCAAAGCCAATTCTAATTAACAATGATTTATAATTTAGTAGTGAGCACAAAGTAACATATGTCAAGCAATAACGAAGTCTAACTCTCTTCCTATGCATCGACATGTCATAAAAGAACAATTCATGCACATATAGTAAAGGCCAATGCATAGTCTAAGCAGTTTCTTGCAATTTTATCATATTGGAAACATAGAGAGGTGGAGATATAGTTCCTCTCTCATAATAATTGAAAGTAGGAGCATCAAGCACATACATTTAATATCTATCAAAATTATCATGTGCAATGGTAAAAGGCAACCCATCTATATAATCCTTAATAAGCACAAACTTCTCCGATATGGTGTAGTTTGGAGAATTCAAAAAGATAATAGGACTATCATGCGTGGGTGCAATAGCAAGAATTCATGTTTATCATAAGGAACTATAGCAAGTTCATCTCCATAAGTATAATTCATATTGGCATCTTGGCCACAAGCATAGCAAGCATCATCAAAAAGGGATATTTCAAGAGAATCAATGGGATCATAGCAATTATCATAGCAATCATCCTTCGATAAGCACGAAGGGAAATTAAACAATGTATGAGTTGAAGTGTTACACTCATTAGAAGGTGGGCACGGGTAGCTAATACGCCCTTCCTCCTTTTGTTCTTCGCTCTCCTCCTCTCCTTTTTCATCCAATGAGCTCACGGTTTCATCAATTACTTCTTCCATAGACTCCTGCAAAATATTAATCTCTTCTTGGACAGCGGAGGAGTCTTCAATATATGGTTTAACATAGGCATTAGAAGCATAATTATCATAGAAATATTCAAGTATGACTAAATTTTCAGATTTGTAAAGAGTGGCATCATACTTTTCAATCAAAGAAGCAATTTCATAAGCACCCTTAAAAGCAACAAATTCTTCAATTTGTTGAACATCATAGTAATTATAAACACACTTAGCATACGAAGATACGATCCCATTATCAATAAACTCACATTGGTAGGGAAGGTGTTTCTTAGGGTTTTCAGAACAACAGGTAACATCATAAATTTCACATAAATTCCAAGCATAGCATTGCAAACGATGAATTTAATCCAGTAAAAGTTTCCCTTTTTCAGATATACGATGTTGCACATAACAAGCATGCTCATCTAAATATTTGCCCTCAACTAAGCTAGTGGGGGTTTCAGCACGAGAACAAAGGGATCGAAGATGGTCCAAGTAAAAAGCTTTGGGAGTGTGATAGATTTTGAGTGGTTCTTCAACCATTGGTGTAGTAGGTACAACTAAATTTTTTGGTATTTTGCATTTCCTACCCATAACTAAAGATAGAAAACAACTAAGAACAGCAAATAAAAATTACTTAGTGATAAAGCAAACAAGCACACACGAGAATATTCAGCCCACGCTATGACTCCCCGGCAACGGTGCCAGAAAAAGGTCTTGATAACCCACAAGTATAGGGGATCAGTTGTAGCCTCTTTCGGTAAGTAAGAGTGTCAAACCCAACGAGGAGCTAAAGGTAGAACAAATATTCCCTCAAGTTCTATCGACCACCGATACAACTCTACGCACGCTTGACGTTCGCTTTACCTAGAACAAGTATGAAACTGGAAGTACTTTGCAGGTGTGATAGGATAGGTTTGCAAGATAATAAAGAGCACGTAAATAAAAGCTAGGGGCTGTTTAGATAAATAAGCAATAAAGTAAGTATAGCGAGTGTGGAAAAGTGGTGGTAGGAGTTGTGAAATTGTCCCTAAGCAATTGACTACTTTACTAGACCGATATCAAGTTTTATGTGGGCGAGGCATAAGCTAACATACTTTCTCTTCTTGGATCATATGCAATTATGATTGGAAGTCTAGCAAGCATCCGCAATTACTAAAGATCATTAAGGTAAAACCCAACCATAGCATTAAAGCATCAAGTCCCCTTTATCCCATACGCCACAACCCCCTTACTCGGGTTTATGCTTCTGTCACTCAAGCAACCCACTATAAGCGAATCATGAACGTATTGCAACAACCTACAACAGGAATCCCTCACGCTTGCGCGACATGGAGGGCACAATAGGACAGCAACATAAGCACAAGCAAATTAAACCAATCATAGAAATTCATCAATCACCGATAGGACAACAAAAATCTACTCAGACATCATAGGATGGCAACACATCATTGGATAATAATATGAAGCATAAAGCACCATGTTCAAGTAGAGGGTACAGCGGATTGCGGGATAGTGGACCGTTGAATATAGATGGGGGAAGGTGATGGAGATGTTGGTGAAGATGGCGGAGGTGTTGGTGAAGATCGCGGTGATGATGATGGCCCCTGACGGTGTTCCGGCGCCACCGGAAGCAAGGGGGAGAGAGCCCCCCTTCTTCTTCTTCTTCTTCCTTGACCTTCTCCCTAGATGGGAGAAGGGTTTCCCCTCTGGTCCTTGGTTCCCATGGCATGGGAGGGGCGAGAGCCCCTCCGAGATTTGATCTATCTCTCTGTCTCTCTCTGTTTCTGCGTTCTGGGATTCTGCCCTTTCACCGTTTCTTTTATATCCGGAGATCCGTAACTCCGATTGGACTGAAACCTTCGCCAGGATTTTTTTCCTGAAAATTAGCTTTATTGCGGCAAAATAATAGCAGCAACTGCCTTACGAGGGGCCCACGAGGGTTAGGGGCGCACCCAGTATAAGTGGGCGTGTGGGCCACCCTCGTGGGCACCTCGGGCACCGTCTCGCATTGATTCTTCCTCCCATATTTCCCAAATATTCCAAAAAATAAGCTCCGTCTGTTTTTATCCCGTTTGGACTCCGTTTGATATGGGGTTTCTGCGAAACATAAAACATGCAAAAAACAGGAACTGACACTGGGCACTGGATCAATATGTTAGTCCCAAAAGTAGTATAAAAAGTTGCCAAAAGTATATGAAAGTGGAATAATATTCGCATGGAACAATAAAAAATTATAGATATGACAGAGACATATCATTCGTCAGCTCCTTGTTACAGGGTCTAGATCAAGGTACTCTGGCATGCAAAAGTTGATCTTTGTCTCATTATGGCCTCAAGGAAAATGCGGCACTACTTCCAAGCCCATGAGATCATGGTTGTCACTCGCTTCCCTTTGCAAAGGATACTCCAAAACCCTGAGGCTACCGCAGAATAGTGGAATGGGCTTTGGAGCTATCTAGTTTTGGTTTGAAGTTTGAGAGCACATCAACAATCCAGAGCAGGGCATCGGCAGAGTTTATTGCAGAATGGATGCCAACCCTTGATGAGGAAGTGACAGAGACAGTTATCCCCGGCAAGGAATCACCCCAAGAATGGATCATGTATTTCGATGGTGCCTTTTACCTGTAAGGTGCATGGCCTAGTGTGCTTCTTGTCGCCCCCTCCGGAGAGGACTTGAAGTACGTCATCCAAATGCATTTTGCTCGGGAAGAGGCAAGCAACAATACAACAGAGTATGAAGGGCTCCTTGCCGGGCTCAGGATTGTAGCAGAATTGGGAATTAAGAAGTTGATCATTCGAGGAGACTCACAGTTTGTGGTGAGACCAGTCAACAAGTATTACCAAAGTCCATTGATGGAGGCATACATTGAGGAAGTGAGGAGATTGGAGGAACGCTTTGACGGATTGCAAACAAAGCACGTACCCTGTGTGGGATACAGCATAGCTGATCATTTGTCAAAGTATGCTGCGCAGAAGCTTCCTATGGAACCAGGGACTTTTGTTCTCCATCTCACTCAGCCCTCCGTATCCCCGGCAACAATGCCCCAGAAAAGGAGAAAGTTGGACACCGGTAAGCCTCTCCCGGTAGAGCCATCCGCTCCTGGCAGAGACCCTGCCGAAAATAACTCCTCGCGGCCTGCTGGACCACACCCTCCAGCCGGGCCCATGGACCCCATGAATGAGGCATGTGCTCCCGCAGAAGAGGAGATGTCCCTAGTCCTTGTTGCCGGGCCCCATGCTCCAACTTGGGCGAGGCACATTGTCCACTTCTTCCAAACCGGAGAGCTTCCCGGCGACCCAGATGAAGCTAAAAAAGTAGCCCGGAGGGCCAGTATGTATCAGTTTTTTGATGGCACTCTGTACAGAAGGAGGCCCAACGGTGTGACATTGAAATGCGTCTATCGGGAAGAAGGAAAGGAACTACTGGCTGAGATACACAAAAGCATGTGCGGCTCCCACATTGGATCAAGGGCATTAGTTGGGAAAGCATTTCAGCATGGATTCCATTGGCCCACAGCCCTCCAAGATGCGGTTGAGCTAGCCACCAAGTGTGAAGCCTGTCAGTTCAATTCCAAGAAAACCCACCTGCCTGCCCAAGTTCTTCAGACAGTCCCTCTATCATGGCCATTTTCGGTCTGGGGGCTGATATCCTCGCCCCTTCCCCCAAGCAATCGGGGGCTTTGAATTCTTGTTCATTGCCAACGACAAGTTTACAAAGTGGCCAGAAGTGACTGTCGTGAAAAGCGTGACTGCTTAGTCAGCTATCAAGTTCTTGAAAGAATTGGTGTGTCGTTTTGGAGTTCCGGCAAGGTTCATTACCGACAATGGCACCTAGTTCATGAGCCGCGCCTTCATGCAATATGTTAATGCCCTCGGATGCAAGATCTCATTTGCCTCTGTGGCACCCCCCGAGCAACGGACAAGCTGAGAGGGCGAATGCTGAAATGCTGCGAGGACTCAAGACAAGAACCTTTGATACACCGCAGAAGCACGACAGGCGGTGGATTGAGGAACTTCCGGTAGTTCTATGGTCCCTCAGAACGACACCAAACCGAGCTACCGAGCAGACTCCCTTCTCCCTGGTCTACTGGGCGGAAGCAGTTATCCCCACAGAACTCATTTACGTGTGACAGCCTGGTTTTTGCCTTCTCTCTTTTTCCAGACTTCATTTGCTTCTGCTTTTAATTTGGAATTTTTGAATCAATTCAAATGGACTTATACACTTGGGCATGTCCTTGATTTTGACCCAAGTGACTCATCCACCTCTAACTCCTGATTCTTTCTCTGAAAAATCCCAAAAAGAAAAATATTCATTTTCTACTTTGAAACCCACTTCAGAAACTTGTGCTCCAAAGCAACCCTCATTTTTATTGCTCCAAACATCCTGAGAAAATTCCCAAATATTCTTTGAACCCTAGGGCACCTCCCTGAGAAAAAATATTGCATAACTTTTTGGGATATTTTTGCTATAGAAAATCATTTCTGTTCTGGACAAAAAAGTCACTTTGCACAGAAAGTATACTTTTCCTTGATCCAATGAGGCTGATTTTTCTTGAGCTTCATTACATTCCTAAGAGACTACTAAACCCGAAAGCTCAACCCTAAACTCTTACTGGATCTCTCATAGTTAACCTCACAAGTTACTGTCCAGAAACTTACCATGAAGTAAACCACGCCCACAAAGCTCCTGGGTTCAACTCAAAGCTTTGGAACAACTCAAACCACCAAGGACTACACGCCAGACATGAAGTTTATGCTTAGCGCGGCCTGATGTCATAGTTCACACAGTGACCGCGTTCGTCCACACGTGCTGGCATGCCGATGACGTGCTCTGCGTCGCGCCTAAGCCTTTGTTGAGCTCGTGCTCGCTTCCCCGATCGCCGCACCTTGCCAAACTGCACCACAATCATCGTCCCAACTCCCTTAACTTGCCTCTGCCGCTTGCTAACGCCGGAGCTCGCGCAGTGGGCATGGGCACGACGCGACCAAGCGTACAGTGCACCCGTGCCATTGTGCTTGTCGCCACCCGCGCTCATGTGCTCGTCTCCACCCTCCCATAGTGGCCGCATGAGTTGCACAGCCGTCTCCCCCTCTCGCTGTTGCTGTTCGTCGCCGGGTGATGTCTGCTAGAACTACGTCGTATTTCCCCAAAGAGGAAGGGATGATGCAGTATAGCGACGGTAGGTATTTCCCTCACTGATGAGACCAATGTTATCAAACCATTAGGAGAACCTCCTCACACCACGTAAACAACACCTGCACACAAATAACAAATACTCGCAACCCGACGTGTTAAAGGGGTTGTCAATCCCTTCCGGGTATGGTGCCTCAAGATAGGCAAATAACGTGAGGTAAAAGTGGTAGATAGGATAAATAGTTCGCGGAACAAATAAATTGCAGCAAGGTATTTTTGTGTTTTTGGTTTAATAGATCTGCAAATAAATGCAAGGGAAAATAGATCGCAAAGGCAAATATGATGGAAAGAGACCCGAGGGCCGTAGGTTTCGCTAGTGGCTTCTCTCGAGAAAAATAGCAAATGGTGGGAAAATAATTACTATTAGGCAATTGATAGAACTTCAAATAATCATGACGATATCCAGGCAATGATAATTATATAGGCATCACGTCCAAGATTAGTAGACCGACTCTTGCCTGCCTCTACTACTATTACTCCACACATCGACTGCTATCCAGCATGCATCTAGTGTATTAAGTTCATGGGAAAATGTAGTAATGCAATAAGAATGATGACGTGATGTAGACAGGATCCATTTATCTATTTTGGAGATATAGATCTCATCTTGTTATCCTTAGTAGCAACCATACATACGTGTCCGTCCCCCTTCTGTCACTGGGATCAAGCACCGTAAGATCAAACCCACTACAAAGCTCCTCTTCCCATTGCAAGATAAATAGATCAAGTTGTCCAAACAAAACCCAAATATCGGAGAATAAATACGAGGCTATACGCAATCATGCATATAAGAGATCAAAGAAGACTCAAATAACTTTCATGGATAAAAAGATAGATCTGATCATAAACCCAAAGTTCATCGGATCCCAATAAACACACCACAAAAAGGCTTACATCATATGGATCTCCCAGAGACCATTGTATTGATAATCAAGAGAGAGAGAGAGAGAGAGAGAGAGGAAGCCATCTAGCTACTAACTACAGACCCATAGGTCTACAAAGAACTACTCACGCATCATAGTAGAGGCACCAATGGAAGTGGTGAACCCCTCCATGATGGTGTCTAGATTGGATCTAGTGGTTCTAGACTCTTTGGCGGCTGGAATTGATTTTCGTCGACCCCCTAGGGTTTCTAGAATATTGGGGTATTTATAGAGCAAAGAGGCAGTTCAGGGGGCACAAGAGGTGGGCACAACCCAGCAGGGCGCGCTTGGGCCTCCTGGCGCGCCCTGGTGGGTGTTGCTCCCATCAAGCCACCCGTAGGTGCTTCCTTGGCCCACTGGATGTCTTCTGGCCCAAAAAATCCTCCAAGAGTTTCGTTGCATTTGGACTCCGTTTGGTATTAATTTCCTGCGATGTAAAAAACATGCAGAAAATAGCAACTGGCACTGGGCACTATGTCAACAGGTTAGTACCAAAAAATGATATGAAATGACTATAAAATGATTTTAAAACATCCAAGAATATAATATAATAGAATGGAACAATAAAAAATTATAGATACGTTGGAGCCGCCCCGACCCGAGCTCGCCAGCGATTCCCCGTAGGTCCTCCACCTCACTCCAGTTCCTCTCGAGCTCCACCCACTCCTCTGGTGACTTGCTGGTGGGGAACTGGTGCAGCCCCACGTCACCGTCGTTCCCAACTCCGACGAACCCCACATTCTGCAGCCGTAGGAGAGGCTAGTTTGATCCATGTCCGACCACCCCTGGCCAAACCACGGGTACGGGAAGGTGCTCCTCAACCCCCTCTCTCTTCCTATCCCTCCGCTTCCGACCGCCGGGCACTCCTTGCCAGAGACCGCGCCGGTGAAGCGCCGCCCGCCTCTGTTTCTCTCTCTCTCTCTCCCCCTAACTTGACGCGTGGGGCCCGCTGTCAGCCCCACAGCTCACACGCGAAGCGGTATGAGTGGTGGCGTATTCTAGGAATACGCCATCGATGTCACCCCCTGGTTTTCTTTTTATTCAAATTAATTCAAATTTTGACCAAAAACTTTGACCCGCTGTAACTTTTTAACCATAAGTCCAAATGAGTTGATTCTTTTTGCATTGTGTTCTTATCGAAAAGATCTAGCAACACAACCAAAATGATAATTTTCTCTGCTGTCTAGGTTTTCTAGTAATTTTCAAAAGTGTTCTTGATATTTTCTTTTTGAGATATTAATTGTTTTTAGAAGGAGAAGCTTGTCTTGAAGAGACCCAGGAGGAGTGTGAAGCTCCTCTAAACTAAGGCAAGCCACACCAACATTTTTATGGTGTCATTGCAATATTCATGAATTTTCCAACTTGAAAATGAGTTATTTCTGCATATAATCATTTAATGAATAATGCTTGTGTTAGTTATTTTGTCATGGGTAAAATGTTTAGTTTACATAAGTGAGTACATAGACTAATGTGAGAAAGCATGAGTAGTGACTATGTGATTTTTGCTATGGCTACTAGTGTTGGTATTATTTTCTTATGTGAATACTTGGTTTCATATGGTAATGATAAAACTAAAAATGATGAGTGATAATAACCAGTGAGAAAGAACCAGTAGAGTTTAATGATGACTTGTGCAAGAAGAACTTTTGATGATGTTGATCTGTTTATTCTAAGTGATATGTGATGCATGTTGTACGGTTGCATGATCATGGCATATGGTGACTCGATTATTTTCATTTCAAGTTTAACCTGATATTAATTGAACTTGAATATAAAGTTGATCGGGTCATGGTGCCACTGAATCGAGTTTCCCCGGTGCAACCACATTTGCCTTTGTGGGAAGGCCTTTAGTCGGTCCGTTGTCATGCCTCTGGTCCGTGCCTCCAACGAGGGAAGGTTATGGGCGTGCGGGACCATGGACCGGTAAGCAGACATAACCTTGTGTGCCCGTTGTTGTTGATGTTATGGTACCTTGTTCCCGTTTGGTACCGTTTGAGTTTTTCCACGACGGTGGCCATTGATGCCTTTGGTAGGCACGGGGCCAGCCATGACTTAGCCCAGTGGAGAGTTAGTCAGAGTGGACGAGAGAGTGTCATGGCAATGGGGGAGTTTTGTCGGAATGCCGTTGGTCCACCCGAATGGGAGTGAGAGGCTATGGGTTCCGTGGTGTGGGTATAGTGTGCTACCTCTACAGAGTGTATTTAAATCTATCGATAGCCGCGTCCTCAGTTACGGACACAACTCATGAGTAAGTCACACCATGGATCAACATTAATAAGTAATCTTGCACTCTAAGTTATATGTTTGGCACTGGTTAAGTGATGATGAGATTAGTGAGACTGATGTGGTGGAAACCAAAGTGTTGGTTTTATTTGTGATCTGCAAATTATCACCGTTTGGTTACGAGGTAACCCGTTGGTAAGAGGGTCCGATGGACTTGGTGCACAAGTTTGGTTGCATGGCATGAGTAGTATGCGGTTATCTGCATTCAACTTGATTAAATGTCTTGATATTTCTTGCCATTATGTTTATGCTTGTTGTGAGCTTGCAAGTACATTCAATGTACTGACCTAGCGTGTTATGCCAGCTTTCAGGAAAGTCTAACATTATCGGAGTGCTGCCGTGTCTAGATCGTTTCCACATCGGTGTCCCTGTGCTATGGAGTCCCACTTCATCGTCGTTCTGCTGCCGCATAGTTGTCGTGATCGAGGTCCCTTTATGTTCACTAAATTATGTACATATTGTTCAGCCGCACCGTGTGTGCCGCTTGGCCTCGCTACTTGATGTAATATCGCACTATGTTTACGCTAGCATCAATAAAGTGATTGTTTTCTGTACCAAGATGTTGTGTGTTGCCAGAAGACTTGATCTCTGGGCTAGCAATGCACAGTAAACCGGTTGCTCTGAGCCAGGGTGCCACAATGCTTGGTATCAGAGCCGCACTGACTGTAGGACACGCTAGACTCCCGACACGTTAGTTGAACATTAGCTAGCTTGCTAATTGAGTGCCGGTACTGTTTGCATCTGGTTGCTGCATTGCATGCACTTGGTTTATTGTTGTTTCTAACCGGCTAATGGTTGTGAGTGTAGATGACTCCAGTGCCGTATCCGCGCCAGTGGGAGCTGTTGCCATACACTTCACCGCATCTTCTTCGGAATGTATGGCGTCGACTTTACCCTCATGGTGATGACCCAACATATCGGATGTACCGGGAGCATCTAGTCGACTCAGTGTACAAGTATCACGTTGCGGTTACTCTGCGCACCAGTTCGCCATCACGCTCTTAAACTCATACCTCTTGGAGCAGTTATGCTTCCACCGCCGCTCTGGCCGTTCAGTTTGCAGTGTTCGAGGTCCTCATTGAGCTACGCTATACCGAGGTCCAGATGCAGACCCACCTAGGTTTTCGCTACTATCCATCCCTGCACGATGATGGTCGTGTCCATTTTCCTGTCATTGATCCAGCGTCCGATAGTGATACTAGCCACCTTTCTCGATACATCACTGCTAGTTATCTTCTGATTCACGAGCTCGCTCGAGAGTTGACTTGTGCTCGCACTGCTTTAGTAGCCGCTAGGTCCTATCCTACTCCCCCTTCTTTGGGATTTACTCCTTATATTGTGCCCGGTTCTAGCTCGCCTATTTCCCCGGTTACTCCTCCAAGTAGCTCGGGCACCTCGACCGTGACTCCACACAGTGCCCCTGCTGAGTGGGCGTCTCTTCTCGCTACCCCCGCATCCCCCATGCTCCCTTTTCATCTTGCGGCTACCCCTGAGGGAGAGCCCTCGAGGCAGCGCCGTCGTGTTACCTTTAACCCGAAGATCTTAGTTAATGCCGTAGTTCAGGTTCTGAGTCCGACCCAGGAGATGACCCAGCAGCGCCGGCAGAGCCATAGAGCATCGGAGTATCCGCAGTTGTCATGTGATGTAAGGATGTAGTTGTATGAGCCATGATGTATCGTTTCATGTATGAGAGTAGTCGTACCCGTCATGATGTCTACCTTTCATGAACGAGTCTATGTATAATTATGTTGGAACTTTTTATTATTTGTTGTGTTTCTCGATATTTTGTTTCACTTCTTTCGGGTTTGTCGCTGGCTTTTCTTCCCATTTTTGGATGTTGCTTAGCGCGGTTGCTTTCTATTGGGAAAAACAAACAGTAGGATGACACTGGGAGGCAGCAGCACGCAGGCTTGTGAGGATGTCCCAGTTCGTCGCTCAGCAAGACAGCAAGGACATTCCCCCGAGCCATATTGCCAACCACCGCCTCCACCGCCACATCCGCCCTCCACTGAACAAATTTTATGCGCATGTTTGAAGAAAGAAGGAACAACGATCTGATTGAGTTGTTAAAAAGTTTGCAAGGTATGGTTGGGCAGAACGGAAATCAGAATGGCCATCACTCAAAGCTATCAGATTTTCAAACGACTAAGCCTCCCAGTTTCAGTCAAGTGGTTGACCTTTGGAAGCCGATGATTGGTTGCGAACTATTGTGAAGAAGCTTGAGATTGCTGGTACTGAAGAAGCTGACAAGGTTCCATTTGCTACACACTATCTTGAAGGAGCTATTGCTATATGGTGGGATAATGCTAAAGCTATGTGGCCTGCGGGCGAAGAAATCACTTGAACTAATTTCAAGGACCATTTCCGCAAGTACCATATTCCCGCCGGTATTATGAAGGTCAAGCAACATGAATTCCTCACTCTCACTCAAGGAAATCTGTCAATAAGTGAATGTTTTCACAAGTTCAACTATTTGGCCTGTTATTCTCTCTATGATGTGGCCACGGAAGAAAGGAAGATCGACAGGTTTCTTGGAGGATTAAACCAACACCTCAGGTGCACTCTCAGTATGCTCCACTTTCCAGACTTCTAGACTTTGGTAAAAATATCCCTCATTGCAGAAAGGGAGTACAAGCCTGTGCATGACAACCAACCCGCGAATAATGACCACAAGCGTAAATTTGAGCCTAAAAGGATGGACAACTAGTGCAGAAGGCTCGTACCTGGCAGTAGATGCAAGTTGAATACAAACCAAATTGGCAACAAAATGTGAACAAGACCACTACTCAAGTCAAGAACGCCATGACCAATCCAATGCGCAAAGAGTGTCAGAGCAACAACTCTTGCTTCAATTGTGGAAAAACCGGACATTATGCCGGATAGTGCCCCAAGAACGACAAGTCAAATGTGTCATTCCAGCTGCAAGTCAACCACATGGGACCATATGCTGCCCAGAGGATCATCCAAGGGCAAGTTCATCACCTCTCCACAGACGAAGCCCAACAAGACCCATAAGTCATCATTGGTATGTTTCCTGTTAATAACATACCTGCAATAATTTTATTTGACTCTAGGGCTTCCCACTCTTTTGTTTCTTGGAGTTTTGTTGCCCAAAAGAAATTTCCTTATTCAATTTTGGGATGATGGTTCAATCCCTGGGATCCGTGCTTAGAAGCAATCTGGTCTGCCGTAATTTGGAAATTGATATCAAGGGAGTCTGTTTTCCAACTTCTTTGATAGTCATCGAGTCTGCCAAGCTGGATGCTATTTTGGGAATGAACTGGTTGACCCAATATCAAGTATGCATCAACTGTGCGAACCGAGAAGTCACCTTGACAACTCAGGAAGGGCGATCCACAAAATTCTATGCCCATAGAAGCATACCCAAGAGAGAATCTGTCTTCACCACTGTAGTTGAAGAATTGGATTTAATTCCTATGGTCAGTGAGTTCCCCGATGTATTCCCTGAAGAATTACCAGGAATGCCACCAGACCGAGAGCTCGAGTTTGCAATTGACCTTGTGCCCGGGACAACACCATTATACAAGAAGTATTATTGAATGCCTTCGTCCGAACTCGTGGAATTAAAGAAACAACTTGATAAGATGCTCCAGAATGGATATATCCGTCCGAGCTCTTCACCATGGGGATCAACCACAATATTTGTGGACAAGAAAGACGGCAGTCTCAGAATGTGTGTGGACTACCGTCGGTTGAATGATGTCACCATAAAGAACAAATATCCACTTCCAAGATTTGATGATTTCTTTGATCAACTCAGTGGGGCAAAAGTATTTTCCAAGATTGATTTAAGGACCGGATACCATCAACTCAAGATCAAAAAGGAAGATATTCCTAAGACCGCGTTCACTACCCGATACGGTCTTTACGAATATATAGGGATGTCTTTCCGTCTCACAAATGCCCCTGTCTTTTTCATGCATATGATTAATAAGGTATTCATGGATTTCTTGGATAAGTTGTTGGTGGTCTTCCTCGATGATATTCTCATATACTCAAAAAGTGAAGAAGAGCACAAGGAACATCTCAGAGCAGTCTTGCAGAGACTCCATGACCATTAGCTATATGCAAAATTCAGCAAGTGTGAGTTTTGGCTCAAGCAAGTCAGATTTTTTGGCCATGTTCTATCAGCGGAAGACATAGCTGTGGATCCCAGCAAGGTGAAAGACATGCTTGATTGGGCAGCACCCACGACCGTATCCGAAATCCGAAGTTTTCAGGGATTAGCCGGAAACTACTACCATTTTATCAAAGGCTTTTCCAAGATTGCCAAGCCAATGACAGAACTCCTCAAGAAAGATAAGAAGTTTGAATGGACTGAGGTCTGTGAGAAGAGCTTTAACGAGCTAAAGACCAGATTAACATCAGCACCAGTATTGACTCTCCCAGACATCTACTGCAGCTTTGATGTGTACTGTGACGCATCCAGGAAAGGTATTGGATGCGTACTCATGCAAGATGGCAAGGTTGTAGCCTACGCATCTTGCCAGCTACGACCACACGAAGGAAATTATCCTACGCATGATTTGGAGTAGGCCATAGTTGTGCACGCTCTAAAAATTTGGAGACATTACCTTATTGGAAAAAGTTGTCAGATATTTACCGACCACAAGAGTCTCAATTATATATTTACTCAGCAAGATTTGAACCTTCGACAACGAAGATGGCTTGAGTTGGTCAAGGACTATGATCTGGGAATAAATTACCATCCGGGTAAGGCCAACTTGGTTGCTGATGCTCTAGGTCGCAAGTCTGCCAGTTTAAATGCCATGATGGAGTCCTTGCCTCCTGAACTCCAACAAGAGATTGCTCAGCTTAACTTGGTAATTGTAGACGTCGGCCTTGCAAATATATTGGAAATAGCTCCTACCATCGAGGATGAGATTCACATGGCCCAGGCAGACGACTCAATTCTACAAGGTCATATCAAACGTGTGCAAGAAGGCAAGACCCATGATTTCTCTAAGGATCCGCAAGGTACACTAAGGTTTCGAGGACAGATATGTGTACCTGAGCAAGCAGACTTGAGAAAGAAGATTTTGGTAGAAGCACATGAATCCTTGTATTCAATTCACCCCGGAGGTACCAAAATGTACGAAGACCTTCGACAGATATTTTGGTGGGATGGAATGAAAAAGGACATCGCATACTTTGTCGCTTGTTGTGACGTATGCAACAAAGTGAAGGCGGAACACCAGAAACCCGCCGGACTTCTTCAACCCCTACCCGTCCCGCAGTGGAAATGGGATGATGTCTGCATGGACTTTGTCACCAGTCTACCCAGGACTCACCAAGGCAACGATGGAGTATGGGTCATAGTGGACACACTCACTAAGGTAGCTCATTTTATTCTCATCCGCACCACATATCGCGCCAATCAACTCGCACAATTATATGTGTCCCCAATAGTCAGTCTGCATGGAGTGCCAAGAACAATCACTTTAGACTGAGGTTCACTCTTTACCTCCGCATTTTGGTCACGCCTTCATCATGCCTTGGGGACCGCCCTCAAATACATCACAACCTATCACCCGCAGACAGACGGTCAAACTGAGCGAGTAAGTCAAATACTTGAAGATATGCTTCAAGCATGTGCATTAGCCCATGGACCCAAGTGGGAAGATTGTCTGCCATATGCGGAGTTCTCATACAACAACAGTTTTCAGACCAGTCTGAAGATGTCCCCATATGAAGCTTTGTACGACCCCAAGTGCCGCACTCCGTTAAACTGGTCCCAAACTGGAGATAGCCGCATTTTCGGAACTGATTTAATATTGGAGGCTGAAAAACAACTCAAGGAGATCCGCGATAGACCGCAATTGGCTAAGTCACGACAGAAGAGTTATTATGATGCCAAACACCAACAAGTCAATTTTGAACCTGGAGAGCATGTGTATCTCCGAATCACACCCATGAAGGGAATCAAGAGATTTCAGACCCGAGGAAAATTAGCACCAAGATATATTGGTCCGTTCCCAGTTATGACCAGAGTTGGCATAGTTGCTTATCAGTTGGAATTGCCACCGGAATTGTCAGAAGTATGCAATGTGTTCCATGTTTCACAGCTGAGAAGGTGTATTTTACCACCCGAGAAAAAAGACTGATATGTCAGAAATAGAGCTTGCCAAGGATTTAACCTATGAATAGAGGCCGTTCAGAATATTGAATGAGATAGAAAGAGTCACTCGCTGTAAAGTGATCAAGTTTTATAAGGTTCAGTGGGAGCATCACACCGAAGAAGAAGCAACCTGGGAAAGAGAGGAATTTTGAAGGACAGCCTACCCAGAATTGTTTTCCCGAGCAACCAAATCTCGAGGATGAGATTCATCCTAAGTGGGGGAGGTTTGTGACAGCCTGGTTTTTGCCTTCTCTCTTTTTTCGGACTTCATTTGCTTCTGCTTTGAATTTGGAGTTTTTGAATCAATTAAAATGTACTTATACACTTGGGCATGTCCTTGATTTTCACCCAAGTGACTCATCTACCTCTAACTCCTCATTCTTTCTCTGAAAAATCCCTAAATGACCCAAGGAATATTTTTCATAAAAGAAAAACTTTCAGTTTCTTCTCTGAAACCCACTTCAGAAACTTGTGCTCCAAAGCAACCCTCATTTTTATTGCTCCAAAAATCCTGAGAAAATTTCCAAATATTCTTTGAACCCTAGGGCACCTCCCTGAGGAAGAATATTGCATAACTTTTTGGGATATTTTTGCTACATAAAGTCATTTCTGTTCTCGACAGAAAAGTCACTTTGCACAACAAGTATACTTTTCCTTGATCCAATGAGGCTGATTTTTCTTGAGCTTCATTACCTTCCTAAGAGACTACTAAACCCCAAAGCTCAGCCCTAAACTCTTACTGGATCACTCACAGTTAACCTCACAAGTTATTGTCCATAAACTTACCATGAAGTAATCCACGCCCACAAATCTCCTGGGTTCAACTCAAAGCTTTGGAACAACTCAAACCACCAAGGACTACACGCCAGACATGAAGTTTATGCTTAGCGCGGCAAGATGTCATAGTTCACACGGTGACCGCATTCGCCCACGCGTGCTGGCATGCTGACAATGCGCTCTGCGTCACGCCCAAGCTCGTGCTCGCTTCCCCGACCGCTGCACCTTGCCAAACTGCGCCACAATCATCGTCCCGACTCCCTTAACTCGCCTCTGCCGCTCGCCGACGTTGGAGCTTGTCGCAGTGGGCACGGGCACGATGCTTCCAAGCGTACAGTGCCACTATGTTCGTCGCCACCCGTGCTCCTGTGCTCGTCTCTGCCCTTCCACAGTGGCTGCATGAGCTACGTCGCGTTCTCCCCCTCTCGTTGACGCTTTTCATCACTGGGCACCGTGTCCAGAAGATCTCCGGCGGAGCCCGATCCCCCTATTCGCTCGGCTATAAATACAGCCCCCTCCTGCCTCCTCGAGCATCACTGCACACCCACCCAACCTCCATGAACACGTAGCTAAGCCACAACCCAGTCGGACAGGCCTCTGGTCGCCACCCTGACCCGAGCTCGCCGGGATTCCCCGTAGCTCCTCCATCTCACTCCGGTGCCTCTCGAGCTCCAACCACTTCTTAGGCGACTTGCTGGGGGGGGGCACTGGTGCTGGCTGACCATGTTGGAGCCCTGGTGCAGCCCCACGTTGCCGTCATCCCCAACTCCGGTGAACCCCACGTTCTGCAGCCGTTGGAGAGGCTAGTTCCAGCCACGTCTGACCACCCGTGGCCAAGCCACGCATATAGGTAGGTGCGCCTCGACTCCCTCTCTCTTCCTGTCCCTCTAGTTCTGGTCGTCGGGCACTCCTCGCTGGAGCGCGCCGGCAAAGCGCTGCCCGCTTATGTTTCTCTCTCTCCCCCCCTGACCTGATGCGCGGGGCCCGCTATTAGCCCCATAGCTCACACCTGAAGCGATATGAGTGGTAGCATATTACATGAATATGCCATCGACGTCACCCCCTGGTTTTCTTTTTATTCAAATTAATTCAAATATTGACCAGAAACTTTGACCTGCTTTAAATCTTTAACCATAAGTCCAAATGAGTTGATTCTTTTTGCATTGTGTTCTTACTAAAAACATCTAGCAGCAAACCAAAAATGAGAATTTTCTCTGCTGTCTAGATTTTCTGGTAATTTTCAGAAGTGTTCTTGATATTTTCTTTTTGTGATTTTAATTGTTTTCATAAGGTGAAGCTTGTCTTGAAGAGACCCATGAGGAGTGTGAATCGCCTCTAAACTAAGGCAAGCCACACCAACATTTTCATGGTGTCATTGCAATATTCATGAATTTTCCAACATGAAAATGAGCTATTTCTTGCATATAATCGTTTAATGAATAATGCTTGTGTTAGTTATTATGTCATGGGTAAAAATTTTAGTTTACAGAAGTGAGTACATAGACTAATGTGAGCAAGCATGAGTAGTGACCATGTGACTTTTGCTATGGCTATGATATGACTAGTGTCAGTATTATTTTCTTATGTGAATACTTGGTTTCATATGGTAATTATAAAACTAAAGATGATGAGTGATAATAACCAGTGAGAAAGAATTGGTATTGTTTAATGATGACTTGTGCAAGAAAAACTTTTGATGGTGTTGATCTATTTATTGTAAGTGATATGTGATGCATGTCATACGGTTGCATGATCATGGCATATGGTGACTCGAGTATTTTCATTTAAGTTGAACCCAATATTTATTGAACTTGAATATAAAGTTGATCGGGTCATGGTGCCACTGAATTGACTTTTTCCCAGTGCAACCACATTTGCCTTTATGGGAAGGCCTTTAGTCGGTCCGTTGTTATGCCTCTGGTCGGTGCCTCCAACAAGGGAAGGTTATGGGCGTGCGGTACCTTGGCCTGGTAAGCAGACATAACCTTGTGTTCCCATTGTTGTTGATGTTATGGTACCTTGTCCCTGTTTGGGATCGTTTGAGTTTTGCCATGACGGTGGCCGTTGATGCCTTTGGTAGGCACGGGGCCACCCATGACTTAGCCTAGTGGGGAGTTAGTCAGAGTGGTCGAGAGAGTGTCATGGCAATGGGGGAGTTCTGTCAGAATGCCATTGGTCCACCCGAATGGGTGAGAGGCCATGGGTTCCGTGGTGTGGGTACAGTGTGCTACCTCTGTAGAGTGTATTTAAATCTATCGATGGCCGCGTCCTCGGTTACGGTCGCAACTCGTTAGTAAGTCACAGCATGGATCAACATTAATAAGTAATCTTGCACACTAAGTTATATGTTTGGCACTGGTTAAGTGATGATGAGATCAGTGAGACTGATGTGGTGGAAACCAAAGTGTTGGTTTTGTTTGTGATCTGGGAATGATTACCGTTTGGTTACGAGGTAACCCGTTGGTTAGAGAGTCCGAGGGACTCAGTGCACACGTTTTGTTGCATGGCATGAGTAGTATGTTGTTATCTGCATTCAACTTGATTAAATGTCATGATATTGTTTGCCATTATGTTTATGCTTGTTGTGAGCATACAAGTACATTCAATGTATTGACCTGGTGTGTTATGCCAGCTTTTAGGAAAGTCTAATTGGATCAGAGTGCTGCCGTGTCTAGATCGTGTCCACATCGGTGTCCCTCTGCTATGAAGTCCCGCTTCTTCGTTGTTCCGCTGTCGCTTAGTTGTCGTGATTGACGCCCCTTTATGTTCACTAAATAATGTACATATTGTTCAGCCACACTGTGTGTGCCGCTTGGCCTCGCTACTTGATGTAATATCGCACTATGTTTCTTCCAGCATCAATAAAGCGGTTTTTTTCTGTACCAAGATGTTGTGTGTTGCCAGAATACTTGATCTCTGGGCTGGCAATGCAAGGTAAACCGGTTGCTCTGAGACAGGGTGCCACAACGCTTGGTATCAGAGCCGCACTGACTGTAGGACACACTAGACCCCCGACACGTTAGTTGAACGTTAGCTAGCTTGCTAATTGAGTGCCGGTAGTGTTTGCCGGAGTCAGGGTAGTCGCCCTCCCGCCCGCTGCCATCATCATCGCCGTCACTGTCCTCCTCGTCACTTTCGCTCGAGGAGGAGCTTTCATTGTCGGTAGAGCTCTCCAGGCAGCACCCTAAGCGACCTCCCGAGCACCTGAAGATCTTGACAGAGAGCAGGCCGGTCTCCATTAATTTGAATTGGAGAACGTGCCCCTCCGAAAAGCCATGGGCACGGGCAAAAGTCTTCCAACCACGACGGAGATACATCACGTGAAGGGCAGGGAAATCAGCATCAACCCACATGATGTCGTTCCCACAACCCCTCATGTGCAATCTCAGAGCACGTGGTTGTTCGACCTCCATCTCCCGCGCAAAGGGAGTTGGAAGGAAAAGATGACCACCCAAAGGCTTGTACAGCCTAATGATGAACTCCCTTGGCTGGTCCCCGACATGGCATTCCACCGGGGGAGGGGCCGCCGGTGGGGACGCAGCCAAGGCGCCGCCCCGCCCTCCTCTTCCCCGGGCACCGCAGCGACCTCGGCCTCGCCCCTCCCTCGTCTCACAGCGGGCTCCGCCACCGCAGGCTCCGGAGGAGGATGGATGCACTGTCGAGTAGAAGCCCTCATCGCCGCCGCTGGGTCACCGCTGCACCCTCGCCCCCTCACCATGGCTAGAAGGGAAGGATTGCAGAGGAAAAGAGGAAGAAGTGTGGGTAGGGAGGCGCTGCCCCTGCCCCCTTTTATAGGAGGGCGAAGCAGGGGGCTGGCTCCTCACACAAGAAATGGCCGCCTCGCTCCTCCAATGCGGCCTCTCTGCACCCTCCGCGGCTCTAAGAATCAAGGCCGACCCTCTGCTCCAACCATCGGCGCCCAGTTTTTGGCCATGACACTCCTCCCAGTGCCCTCCGCATCCACCACCTACCATGCCCAATGCATGCAAAACACGTGGCAGGTGCATGCAAAATGGGAGGCAAATGGCATGGCAGTTTCCGCCCTATGATCGTGGGGTGAGGCGAATCCATAGGTCACGATCGAAGTTCTTCCATAGCATTACGCACAACGCACAGGGAAATCAGAAACTGGCCTGAAATCAAGATTAATGAAGAAGCAATGAAGACCTCAAGAGACCAACCCCTTCAGCACCCTCTCATGTGCACTTATTAGGCCCTACCCCGACGACGCTCGGCAGCGCGTTTGGGGCAGGCCGCGGGGCTTCTGTCGGTGCAACAAACCCTAGGTCTGTTGCCCTGACTATGCACAGTCACGGGAACAAGGTCAAGTCACCAACCCAAGCCAGAGTACAAGGAACCAAAAGCATTGAAGGGCCAACATGCGGATCAAGAGGACCAAAGTCAAGCCAGGGATGCAAGATGCCACCAATAGAAAATCATCCCTTACCGGACAGGCGAGCTCAACAAGGGCGAGATCACCCTCGGAAGCAGACGACCAAGACGTCCCGGCAGGGCCTGCCAGGACTCACAGAGGCGAAACCACCTCACCAACTACCCCTCCACGACCCACGTCGTCAATCAGTGCGGTATCAAGCCGCAAAGTGGCTAAGTGGCAACCATTCGCCACATGATGGCGTCTTTCTACAGAAGATACCTACAGTTGACACCCGTCCTGCGATGTGCCAAGCAAGCAAGTGTGGAGCTGGCAAGATAGCCTGACAAGTCTTGCTGGGCAAGTGACGATGTGACGCTAAGTGGTGCATTTAATGCGCCCTGTCAGCCTGTAGAGTTAGGTATGATAGCACTGTTTGCTATCCTATCGGTGCATAATGACTACTTTGCCATTGTGGTGACCCCTTAATCTATAAAAGGA
Organism: Triticum dicoccoides; assembly: GCF_002162155.2. Taxonomy (NCBI): domain Eukaryota; kingdom Viridiplantae; phylum Streptophyta; class Magnoliopsida; order Poales; family Poaceae; genus Triticum; species Triticum dicoccoides. Next base: position 419,237,195 of record NC_041391.1, on the reverse strand, counting down.
TGCCCATGGCAACCATAGAAAGGGTTAGAAGGTTGGATAACTCACACCCCCATACGCGCGTAGCCACTGTCGCCCCTGCCGGGCAAGTGTACTACGCTCCACCACCACCTTTCCACCATCAATCCACCAAAGTAGGAGTAAGGTTTTACACCTCACAGCGGCCTGAACCTGGGTAAAATTGCCTGCGTTATCTCTGCGGTGCTGCCCCATGCTCGTCTGCTCTTTGTGCATCACGAGGCCCCCTGCCGTACCAGCAAGGGGACCTCTGGTCCCATAGGTGGCCATCGTTTTCCCGTGACATCTTTGGCGCGCCGGGTAGGGGGATCGCTTGCGCGAACCTGAAGGTGTGTGCAGCGCGTCATCTTCGTCACCACCTTCGCCATCGACGGCGCCATCGACCATGGCGCCAAGAAGAAACCCTGTGCTTCGGCTCATCCATCCACCTCGAAGGTTGTGCCAGCCGCGGCCTCTAATGCCGCGGGGGATGCGGAGGCTCGCGAGGACGTGGATGCTGCTGGGGACGTGGTCGGAGCAGGTGGCACTGTCACCACTTCCCCCGTGGCCGACATGGGAGCAGGAGACATCGGAGGAGAACATCATCATCAGCACCTCGACGGCCATGTCCGCAAGGTACGGGTGAGGGAGTTACTCCATCAGTGTCCCCTCCTCTCGCCGACGGGCACAGTCGCATCAACGACGCTTGGACCAGGGCAAATCGCTGCCCTCTGGCCGCCCCCACCATGGGAGCGACTGCGGCGCGTGTGCCTTGATGACCCACAAGTATAGGGGATCTATCGTAGTCCTTTTGATAAGTAAGAGTTTCGAACGCAACAAGGAGCAGAAGGAAATGACAAGCGGTTTTCAGTAAGGTATTCTCTGCAAGCACTAAAATTATCGGTAACAGATAGTTTTATGATAAGGTAATTTGTGACGGGTAAAAAGTAACAAAACTAAACAAGGTGCAGCAAGGTGGCCCAACCCTTTTTGTAGCAAAGGACAAGCCTGGACAAACTCTTATATAAAGCAAAGCGCTCCCGAGGACACATGGGAATTATCGTCAAGCTAGTTTTCATCATGCTCATATGATTCGCGTTGTTACTTTGATAATTTGGTATGTGGGTGGACCGGTGCTTGGGTACTGCCCTTCCTTGGACAAGCATCCCACTTATGATTAACCCCTCTCGCAAGCATCCGCAACTACGAAAGAAGAATTAAGGTAAACCTAACCATAGCATGAAACATGTGGATCCAAATCAGCCCCTTACGAAGCTACACATAAACTAGGGTTTAAGCTTCTGTCACTCTAGCAACCCATCATATACTTATTACTTCCCAATGCCTTCCCCTAGGCCCAAACAATGGTGAAGTGTCATGTAGTGGATGTTCACATAACACCATTAGAGGAAAGATAACATACTACTCATCAAAATATCGAACGAATACCAAATTCACATGACTACTTATAACAAGACTTCTCCCATGTCCTCAGGAACAAAGGTAACTACTCACAAATCATATTCATGTTCATAATAAGAGGGGTATTAATATGCATAAAGGATCTGAAGATATAATCTTGCACCGAATAAACCAACTAGCATCAACTACAAGGAGTAATCAACACTACCAGCAACCCACAGGTACCAATCTGAGGTTTTGAGACAAAGATCGGATACAAGAGATGAATTAGGGTTTGAGAGGAGATGGTGCCGGTGAAGATGTTGATGGATATTAACCCCCTCATGATGAGAGGATCGATGTTGATGAGTATGGTGACGATTTCCCCCTCCCGGAGGGATGTTTCCCCGACAGAACAGCTCCGCCGGAGCCCTAGATTAGTTCTGCCAAGATTCCGCCTCGAGACGGCGGTGCTTCATCCCGAAAGCTTCCTTATGATTTTTTCCAGGGAAAAACACCATATACCAGAATATGGGCATTGGGGGGCTGCCAGATGGCCCACGAGGCAGGGGGTGGGCCTAGGGGGTAGGGCGCGCCCTCCACCCTCATGGACAGTGGGTGGCCCCTCTGGTCCTTTCTTTGCCCAATATTTTATATTCCAAAACTGACTTTCATGGAGTTTCAGGACTTTTGGATTTGTGCAGAATAGGACTCTAATATTTTCTCCTTTTCCAGCCCAGAATTCCAGCTGCCGTCATTCTCCATCTTCATGTAAACCTTGTAAAATAAGAGAGAAAAGGCATAAGTATTGTGACATAATGTGTAGTAACAACCCATAATGCAATAAATAACGATATAAAAGCATGATGCAAAATGGACGTATCAACTCCCCCAAGCTTAGACCTCGCTTGTCCTCAAGCGAAAGACGATAACGAAAAATATGTCCACATGTTTAGAGATAGAGGTGGCGATAAAATAAAATACGGACATGAAGGCATCATGATCATTCATAGAACAATAACATATATATTGTCATATGATTTCTTATGATAAAGTGAAACTCTATTCACAATGTAAAGTATGAATCAGAAACTTCATTGAAAACTAGCTAACTATAATCTCAGTCATTGAAGTAATTGCAATTTATCATAAGATCAGAAAGAGTCAATATATAAGAGCTTTTCAGCAAGTCCACATACTCAACTATCATTTAGTCTTTCACAATTGCTAACACTCACGCGATATTTATGGGTATGAAGTTTCAATCGGACACAGAGAAAGATAGGGGCTTAGAGTTTTGCCTCCCAACCTTTTACCTCAAGGGTAAAGTCAACAATAATACTTTACGAAAACCCACATCTAATTGGATATATATATCAGGATCTTTCCAACACATATCACTTGACAAAGGATAAAGTGTAAAAAGGAAAGGTGAATATCACCATGACTCTTGTATAAGGTAGAAGACAAAAATAAAAGATATTCCCTTCACAGAGGGAAGCAGAGGTTGTCATGTGCTTTTATGGTTGGATGCACAAAATCTTAATGCAAAAGAACGTCACTTTATATTTCCACTTGTCATAGGGACCTTTATTATGTAGTCCGTTGCTTTTATTTATTCCATATCACAAGCTCGTAAAGCTTATTTTCTCCACACTAATAGACCATACATATTTAGAGAGAAATTTTTATTGCTTGCAACAATGTCAACTTACTTGAAGGATCTTACTTAATCCATAGGCAGATATGGTGGACTCTCATGGCAAAATTGGGTTTAGGGATGTTTGGAAGCACAAGTAGTATCTGTACTTGGTGCAAAGAATTTGGCTAGCATGAGAAGGAAAGGCAAGCTCAACAAGTTGGATGATCCATGACAATATAATTTATTTCAGATATAAGAAAACATAACCCATTATGTTGTCTTCCTTGACCAACATCAACCTTTTAGCATGTCATATTTTAATGAGTGCTCACAATCATAAAATATGTCCAAGATAGTATATTTATATGTGAGAACCTCTCTTTCTTTATTACTTCCTATTAATTGCAACGATGACCAAAACTATGTTTGTCAACTCTCAACAACTTTTATTCATCATACTCTTTATATGTGAAGTCATTACTCTCCATAAGATCAATATGATCTTTTTATTCTTTCTTATTATTTTATTCCCTCAAGATCATAGCAAGATAGCCAAGCCCTCGACTCAAAACTAATCTTTATTATATAATATATATAGCTCACGGACTCGATTACATAGATAGGGATCAACACAAAAACTCAAAGCTAGATCATACTAAACTTTATTCTACTAGATAAAGATATAACCAAAAGGATGGAACTAAGAAGAATGGTAAAGATAGAAGTGTGATGGTGATACGATACCGAGGCACCTCCCCCAAGCTTGGTAATTGCCAAGGGGAGTGCCCATACCCATGTGTTTATGTTTCTTTCTTCGGGGGTGGTGATGATGGAGTTGTTGATGATGTAGGCTTGTCGTCCATCTTCCAAGGCATAGGCTCACCATCATATAAGGATGATCGAGTCTCTGGGATCCTCACATCTGTAGCCAAACTCATCTTCTTGAATCTATATTCATACTCACAGTTTTTGTTTTGCAGGTTCATAGATCTGGGCTTGGAGGTGCTCGATTTTCTCGTGAAGCTTGAAGATGGTATTCCCAATGTTCTTGGCATCTAGCTTGTGGTTGTTGGTGAACTCCGCGATCATCATGTGGTTAGCGTTGAGTCCGTGTTCCACCATCCCTTGGCACTTGAAAACTTGTTGCTCCATTGCTTCGAGTCTTGTCTCCATGCTTCCGGTCCTCCTTGGTCCCTCAACATCGCGGATGTGTAGCACCCCCTCACGCATATCAATGGTTTGAGGGTGTTGCAGCACCTCCGCGAGGTAGGGGTTGATGACCTTCTTGAAAAACTTGTCCTTGGGGGCGCTTGAAGACGTCATGGTGATCTAGATCTGTCAGAAAAACAGCTCGAAACAAAAGCAGAAGATTTTGTCCTGGTACGGTGGTCAAGACCTTCGGGAGATTATATAATGAATTTTTACTGACCAAAAGAAGTATCATGCAAGAAAATGGAGTCCAGAGGGCACATGAGGTGTCCACGAGGCAAGGGGCACGCTCAGGGGGGTAGGGCGCGCCCTCCACCCTCGTGGATGCCTCGTGTCCCTTTCGGACTACTTCTTAATTTCCTATTTTTTTAAATATTCCAAAACGGAGAAAAAATGTTATTAGAATTGTTTTGGAGTCGGTTTACTTACCGTACCACGTACCTATTCCTTTTCAGAGTCTGAAACATTTTGGAAATACTCCTCCAGGGATACGGTGTCAATAACATTGGTTTCAACATTTATGGGATTACCTGAGATATAATGTTTGATACTTTGACCGTTTACCACCTTCGGATTTGTGCCTTCGGCTTTGTTGATTTTTATGGCACCAGAACAATAGACCTCCTCAACAATGTAAGGACCTTCCCATTTAGAGAGAAGTTTTCCTACAAAAAAATTTAAACGAGAGTTGTGTAGCAAAACATAATCACGTACATTAAACTCACACTTTTGTATCCTTTTGTCATGCCATCTTTTATCTTTTTCTTTAAACAGTTTGGCGTTCTCATAGGCCCGGGTTCTCCATTCATCAAGTGAGCTAATGTCAAAAAGCCTCTTCTCACCGGCAAGTTTGAAATCGTAATTGAGCTCTTTAATGGCCCAATATGCCTTATGTTCCAGTTCGAGAGGTAAGTGACATGCTTTTCCATAAACCATTTTATATGGAGACATACCCATATGATTTTTATATGCAGTTCTATAGGCCCATAATGCATCATCAAGTTTCTTGGACCAATTCTTTCTAGATCTATTAACAGTCTTTTGTAAAATTACACAATTCTACTTGACCACTAGACTGTGGATGGTATGGAGATGCAATTCTATGATTAACATCATACTTAACAAGAATTTTAGGAAAGCACCATGAATAAAATGTGAACCACCATCAGCCATTAAGTATCTAGGGACTCCAAACCTCGGAAAAATAACTTCTTTAAGCATCTTAATAGAAGTGTTATGATCAACACTACTAGTTGGAATAGCTTCTACCCACTTAGTACCGTAATCAACAACAACTAAAATATGTGTATACCCATTAGAGGAAGGAAAAGGTCCCATATAATCAAAGCCCCAAACATCAAATGGTTCAATAACAAGTGAATAGTTCATAGGCATTTCTTGACGTCTACTAATATTACCAATTCTTTGACATTCAACACAAGACAAGACAAACTTACGGGCATCTTTGAAGAGAGTAGGCCAATAAAACCAGATTGTAATACCTTATGTGCAGTCCTATCTCCCGCGTGGTGTCCTCCATATGCCTCGGAGTGACACTTGCGTAGGATCTGTTCCTGTTCATTCTCAGGTACACAACCTCTAATAACACCATCTACTCCTTCTTTACAAAGGTGTGGGTCATCCCAAAAGTAACGTCTTAAATCATAGACAAACTTTTTCTTTTGCTGGTATGTGAAACTAGGTGGTATAAATTTATCAACAATGTAATTAGCATAATCAGCATACCGTGGAGCAGTACGAGAAGCATTTATGACAGCTAATTGTTCATCAGGAAAGATATCATCAATAGGTAGTGGGTCATCAAGAACATTCTCTAACCTAGACAATTTGTCTGCAACGGGGTTCTCGGCTCCCTTTCTATCAATAATATGCAAATCAAATTCTTGTAGCAAGAGAACCCATCTAATAAGTCTAGGTTTAGCATCTTTATTTTCCATAAGGTATTTAATAGAAGCATGATCAGTGTGAACAGTTACTTTGGAATCAACAATATAAGGTCTGAACTTATCACAAGAAAATACAACCGCTAAACTTTTTCAGTAGTAGCATAATTTCTCTGGGCACTGTCTAGAGTTTTACTAGCATATTGGATAACATTTACTTCCTTATCAACTCTTTGTCCCAGAACACCACCTACAACATAATCACTAGCATCACACATAATTTCAAAGGGTTAATTCCAATCGGGTGGTTGAACAATAGGTGCAGAAATCAAGGCTTTCTTAAGTATTTCGAATGCTTCTACACAATCATCATCAAAGACAAAAGGAACATATTTTTGTAAGAGATTAGTCGGAGGCCTAGAAATTTTTGAGAAGTCTTTAATGAACCTCCTATAAAAACCGGCACGACCAAGGAAACTTCTTATACCTTTGATGTCCTTAGGACACGACATCTTTTCAATAGCATCAACTTTAGCTTTGTCAACTTCAATACCTCTTTCAGAAATTTTATGCCGCAAGACAATACCTTCATTAACCATAAAGTGGCACTTTTCCCAATTCAAGACAAGATTAGTTTCTTCGCATCTCTACAAGGCTCGATCAAGGTTGCTTAAGCAATCATCAAAAGAAGTTCCATAGACGGAGAAATCATCCATGAAAACCTCAACAATCTTTTCACAGAAGTCAGAGAATATAGCAGTCATACATCTTTCAAAGGTAGCAGGTGCATGACATAGACCAAAAGGCATACGTCTATAAGAAAAGGTACCGAAAGGGAAGTAAAAGTGGTCTTATCCTGATCCTCTTTTAACACAGATATTTGAGAGAAACCAGAATAACCATCTAGAAAGCAAAAATGTGTATGTTTGGATAATCTTTCTAGCATTTGATCAATAAAAGGTAGAGGGTAATGATCTTTTCTCGTAGCTTTATTTACTTTGCGGAAATCAATTACCATTCTATAACCTGTAACAATTCTTTGTGGGATCAATTCATCCTTATCATTAGGAACAATAGTAATGCCTCCCTTCTTAGGGACACAATGGACAGGACTTACACACTGACTATCAGCAACAGGATAAATTATACCTGCCTCCAGAAGCTTTAATATCTCATTTCTTACCACTTCTTTGATTTAACCGTCGTTGGTGATCAACAACTAGTTTAGCATCTTTCTCTAGCTTTATTTTGTGCTGGCATAGAGTGGAACTAATGCCCTTAAGATCATCAAGAGTATATCCAATCGCAGCACGGTGCTTCTTCAGAGTTTTCAATAATTTCTCTTCTTCATGCTCTGAAAGGTTAGCACTAATAATAACAGGATATATCTTTTTTTCATCAAGATAAGCATATTTAAGAGTATCAGGTAAAGGTTTAAGCTCAAACACAGGATCACCCTTGGGTGGAGGAGGATCCCCCTAGGATTTCAATAGGCAAGTAGTGTTTCAATATAGGTCCCTGTTTATAGAGTACTTCATCTATTTCCCTTCTTTCATTCATAAACATATCATTTTCATGGTCTAGCAAATATTGTTCTAAAAGGATCATTAGGAGGCATGGCAATAGAAGCAAGACAAATAATTTCATCTTACTAGGCAATTCTTTATCATGGGGTTGTCTACGAAATTTAGCAAAATTAAAGTCGTGAGACATATCCCCTAAACCAACAGTAACAATATCCTTTTCACAGTCTATCCTAGCATTAACAGTATTCAAGAAGGGTCTACTAAATATAATGCGACAAAAGTCATCTTGTGGGGAACCAAGAACAAGAAAATCAGTAGGATATTTAATCTTCTCACACAAGACTTCAACATCTCTAACAATCCCAACTGGTGAAATAGTATCTCTATTGCCAAGTTTAATAGTAACATCAATACCTTCTATTTCAGCGGGTGCGATATCATGCATAATTTCTTCGTATAAGGAATGAGGTATTGCACTCGCACTAGCACCCATATCACATAAGCAATGATAACAATGATCTCCTATTTTAACAGAAACAACAGGCATGCCAAAAACAGGTCTATGTTTATTTTTAGTATCGGGTCTAGCAATTCTAGCAGCTTCATCATAGAAGTAAAAAACATGCCCAACAATATTATCGACCAAGAGATCTTTACCCATAGCAATAGCATGGTCAACTTTAATTTGCTCAGGGGGTGTAGGTGTTCTAGCATTACTCTTATGAACCACTGTTGAATCTTTAGCATGATCCTTTATTCTAAAAGGGGAAGGTGGTTTCTCAATATAAGCAGTAGGAACAGTAGGATCAACATTATAAGTGATAGTCTTTTCTTCAACTTTAATAGGTTCTACTGCTTTAACTTCAACAGGAGGATGATATTTAAACCACTTCTCCTTAGGGATATAAACATGAGTATCAAATGATTCACAGAAAGAAGCTACTATCTCAGGGTCAAGTCCATATTTAGTGCTAAATTCCAGAAAAGCATCGATATCCATAAAAGATTTAACAAAATCAAACTTAGGTGTTATACCTGACTCCTTACCTTCGTCGAGTTCCCAATCTTCAGAGTTGCGCTTAATTCTTTCCAATAAATCCCATCTGAATTCAATAGTCTTCATCATAAAAGAACCAGTACAAGAAGTATCGAGCATGGAGCGATTATTGAGAGAAACCCAAGCATAAATAATTTGAATAATAATTTCTCTTGAGAGCTCATGATTGGGGCATGAATAACATTCACTTAAGCCTCCCCCAAGCTTGAGCGATACTTTCTCCTTCGTGAGGCCAAAAATTATATATATAATTATGATCACGATGAACCAGATTCATAGGATAAAACTTCTGATGAAATTCCAATTTCAATCAGTTGTAGTTCCATGATCCAATATCATCACATAGCCTAAACCATGTCAATGCCTTTCCCTTCAAAGATAAATGGAAGACCTCTTCTTGATAACATCCTCGGGCATACCTGCAAGCTTAAATAATCCACAAACTTCATCCACATAGATTAGGTGCATATCGGGATGTAATGTTCCATCTCCTGTAAAAGGATTAGCTAGATGTTTCTCTATCATACCCGAAGGAATTTCAAAGTAAACATTTTCAGTAGGTTCAGTAGGTGGAAAAGCAACTCTTTGCTCTACTGGTTGGGGTGAAGATACCCTGAACAAGCCCTCAAAGGATTATTTTCCATAGTAACAAGTGATAGTAAATTTCAGCACACTATATAAATTTTTCCTTACCAAATTCCACCTACCAAAGGCGCTTCACTCCCCGGCAATGGCGCCAGAAAAGAGTCTTGATGACCCACAAGTATAGGGGATCTATCGTAGTCCTTTCAATAAGTAAGAGCATCGAACCCACGAGGAGCAGAAGGAAATGACAAGCGGTTTTCAGTAAGGTATTCTTTGCAAGCACTGAAATTATCGGTAACAGATAGTTTTGTGATAAGGTAATTTGTGACGGGTAACAAGTAACAAAAGAAAACAAGGTGCAGCAAGGTGGCCCAATCCTTTTTATAGCAAAGGCCAAGACTGGACAAACTCTTATATAAAGCAAAGCGCTCCCGAGGACACGTGGGAATTATCGTCACGGTAGTTTTCATCATGCTCATATGGTTCACGTTCGTTACTTTGATAATTTGGTATGTGGGTGGACCAGTGCTTGGGTATTGCCCTTCCTTGGACAAGCATCCCACTTATGATTAACCCCTCTCGCAAGCATCCACAACTACAAAAGAAGAATTAAGGTAAACCTAACCATAGCATGAAACATGTGGATCCAAATCAGCCCCTTACGAAGCAACGCATATACTAGGGTTTAAGCTTCTGTCACTCTAGCAACCCATCATGTACTTGTTACTTCCCAATGCCTTCCCCTAGGCCCAAACAATGGTGAAGTGTCATGTAGTCGATGTTCACATAACACCACTAGAGGAAAGACAACATACTACTCATAAAAATATCGAACGAATACCAAATTCACATGACTACTTATAACAATACTTCTCCCATGTCCTCAATAAGAAACGTTACTACTCACAAATCATATTCATGTTCATAATCAGAGGGGTATTAATATGCATAAAGGATCTGAACATATGATCTTCCACGGAATAAACCAACTAGCATCAACTACAAGGAGTAATCAACACTACTAGCAACCCACAGGTACCAATCTGAGGTTTTGAGAAAAAGATCGGATACAAGAGATGAATTAGGGTTTTAGAGGAGATGGTGCTGATGAAGATTTGATGGAGATTGACCTCCTCTCGATGAGAGGATCGATGGTGATGATGATGGTGACGATTTCCCCCTCCCGGAAGGATGTTTCCCCGACAGAACAGCTCCGTCGGAGCCCTAGATTGGTTCCGCCAAGGTTCCGCCTCGAGACGGCAGCGCTTCCTCCCGAAAGCTTCCTTATGATTTTTTCCAGGGGAAAAGACACCATATACCAGAAGATGGGCATCGGGGGGCTGCCAGGTGGCCCACGAGGCAGGGGGCGCGCCCTCCACCCTCGTGAACAGTGGGTGGCCCCTGTCTGGTGCTTTCTTCACCCAATATTTTTAATATATTCCAAAATTGACTTTCGTGGAGTTTCAGGACTTTTGGAGTTGTGCAGAATAGGTCTCTAATATTTGCTCCTTTTCCAGCCCAGAATTCCAGCTGTCGGCATTCTCCCTCTTCATGTAAACCTTGTAAAATAAGAGAGAAAAGGCATAGGTATTGTGATATAATGTGTAGTAACAACCCATAATGCAATAAATATCGATATAAAAGCATGATGCCAAATGGACGTATCACGCCTCCCCTAGGACGGGTCGACCAAGTCGCTGCACCCGAGGGCGCCGCTGACCCTCGAGTGCCATCACCGCACCACCCTATTGTCCAGGTGACCTCCCCACAGCAGCAGGGGCGCGGTGCCACCGCTGCCGTCACCATCAGGAGCCGAGTGACGGTGCGGTCAACTTCATCATCACCCATGCCAACTACAGCCAAGGAGGACATGGCGCGGGCTCAGCTGCTGCTGAGGTTTCCACCAGCGGCCGAGTAGATGGACGAGTGGCGTGCCACCATCCAAAGTCTTCTCGGTTTCGCCGAAGCTGGGGGCTCACAACGAGTTGGCCCGCCACGGCCTCCCCAATCGACGACAACAACTCATGCTGCTACCTGCTACAGCTAGTGCGAGCGCAACAGAATCAAGACCCCGACGACGTCTCGATGACCTCTTCTGACCCTCGAGCACTTCTAGGCTGATGGCGAGCCCCAAAGGATAGGCGGAGGGGAGACACGCGCGTCATTGTCTAGCAACACCGTGATAACCCCCGCCTAACCGATGGGTGCGACGGCCTCGACATCGACGAATGCGCTCTCGGTATTGACTAGTGCCTACCTTTCGAGGTTGATTGCCCTGCCATTACTCGTGTGCTGCGGGAAGTGTGTTGGCTGTCCGTTCGCACGTTCAAGCCAGAGATACCTGGGAAGTACGATGGGAGGCTGAACTCGGCAGAGTTCTTGAGCATCTACACCATTGCTGTTCAGGCTGTCGGGGGAATAGATGAGAAGGTGTTTGCCAATTACTTCCCTTTGGCTCTCAAGTCCAATGTGAGTTCTTTGCCGATGCACCTACCAGAGAGCTCCATTTCATCATGGGCTGATCTGTGCCATGAGTTCATTGGCACCTACACTGGCGGCAATCAAGAGCCCGGCAGGCGCAGCAACTTGCAACTTCTCCAATAGAAGGAAGGAGAAACCCTCTGTAAGTATTTACAGAGATTCATCAAAATTCATAGAAATATCCCAAATATCCATCCAGCAGCTGTGATAGCTGCCTTCCAGTCCAATGTGCGCAACCGCCGGATTCATTCCAGGATAAACGTGCAGTTGCCCAAGACTGTGAAAGAGCTCTACACCTTGGTGGATAAGTGTGCTCGGATGGAGGAAGGAAGGAAGTTGCTCGGAGAGGAAGATTGCACTAATATCGATTCAGAGGAGGATGATGAATCAACCAGTCAGAAGAAGAGAAAGAAGCGCAAGAAGCAGAGAGATAAGGCAGTGATGACCATTGAAGGATCGGGTACACCTAGTACCGGCAAGAAGGCCAAGGCCGAGGCCCCCGGCAAGGAAGCTGCCGTGTGCGCTGATTGCCGGGACGCCGCGGCTATCGAGAAGGCCGGGAACGGTGATGGGACGTACTGCAAGATTCATCGGACCAAAGGCCACGACCTTCATGAGTGTTATCAGGTTGAGCAGCTTGTCAAGAGATAGAAAGCAGAGTATGAGAAGCATGACAAGGAAAAGGGTCAGAATGTTACTAGCGGTAAGGGTCGAGGTGGTGAAGTAAATGGCCCCGGCAAAACCTTTCGGAACGAAGGAAAGCCCGCCAGAGATCGAGAGAAGGAAGTCTGTGAAGATGAGAGTGATAGAGGGGATGAAGAGGAAACTAGTGAGCAAGAGTTTCAGAAGGCCACTGACGCCCTGTGCATTGACGGGGGTGCATCTTTGCATAGCTCTCACCGCTAGCTCAAGCGATGGGCACGAGAAGTCAATCGCGCCCTGCGTCTGCCTCAACTTCATAGGCCCACAAGTCAGCCTCCAAATAAGGTGGGTCCCAACTAGTAGTGGGGTATTCATTTTTGTGTGCATAATAAGGAGGCACTTCCTTGCGTGCGAAGATATAGCTAGTGGGTCCGGACTGTCAGCGAGGGAATGTTTCTGATGAAATATAGAGGCCCTTCCGGTGGGTCCCCACTGTTAGGTGGAGGAATCAATATTTTGCACGTAATAATGAGGCACTTCCTACTCGCAAAAAAGGAGGCACTTCCTTGCGTGCGACCGTGGACCCAGCTGTTAGCCTCTCCACGTACAGTCCTCTTCCGATGGAAGTCTTGCCTTGACCACGTTGACCATGCCGCGCCGAGAGCACCAAGGTGGTGGACGACGGCAAGGCCTAGGAAGGGGATGATGCGGCACCGGGGAAGATACGGTAGTGGATGCCCACGCGGAAGGGAGTACAAGGCTTGACTGGTTCGGCTACGGTGTGAGGTTGCGGTCGCCGTATAATAACAGGGGTTGTGGGTGAGTAGAGGGATGACCTGGCCAGTGGTTGGAGTAGGAGGGGCGGTGAGGCCTGCGCGGCAGCGTAGCCGGCCATGGGAGGCAGGAGCAGGTGGCACGACCGGTGCTGGTTTGGGCGGCTGGAGCAAGAAGACTAGAGCTTGAAGAAGCACGACGGTCGTTGGACGAACATCTTATGGTCACCGCAACTAGAATCATTGATATTATAAGTTGACAATGCCGTCCGTCCGCATCAACTTAGTAGGCCCATAAGTCAGCCTCCAAATATGGTGTGTCCCACCTAGCAGCGTGGGTATTCACTTTTCTTTTCTATGTAATAAGGACGCACTTCCTAGCTGGTGGGTCCGAGCTATCAGCGGGGGGGGGATGTTTTTTCGCAAAATACAGAGGACCTTCCGGTGGGTCCCCATCAGGTGGAGGAATCATTATTTTGCGCGTAATATGGAGGCACTTCCTACTCGCAAAAAAGGAGGCACTTCCTTCCGTGCGGCCATGGACCCAGCTGTCAGCCTCTCCATGTACAGTCCTCTTCCAATGGATGTCGTTCATTGGCTACGCCATGACGATAGCACCAAGGCAGTGGATGACGGTGAGGCCAAGTAAGGGAACGACCCAGAGCCGAGGAAGACTCAGCAGTTGTTTCCCACACCGAGTGGGTACGAGGGTTTACTAGTTCTACTACAGTGTGAGGCTACCGTCGCTGGAGAATAACAAGAGGTGTTGCTGAGTAGAGGGATGGCCAGGCCAGGGATGAGAGTAGGTTGGGGCCATGAGGCCTACCCAGCGGCACAGCCGGCCACGGGAGGCAGGAGCAGGCGGTTTCATCGGCGCTGGTTTGCGTGGCTGGAGCAGGAAGATCAGACACTAAAGAAACACGATAGCCGTTGGATTGACATCTAACGGTGTGACGCTGGTAGAGTTGATTGTTGACTAAGTTTCTTTTTTTGAGAAACCTTGTGTACGCATGAACATAGTAGGTCCATAGGCCAGCCTCCAAATCTGCGCCCAGTTGGTACTTTTTTAATAATTTGCAACCCGTTTGCTAATTCTTAAGGAATTTATTACAACCCATTTTCTGCCCAGGACCACGGTCAAAAATTCAAACCTAATTTTGCATATTTTGGTGGAGTTTGAACTCTTTTAATCCAGAAATGATAAACATTTATTTTTATGAAATTATTGATTTGCCAAATAAAATATTGTTTTATTTTTGTAAGACAATAAGACATGGGACAATTGAGTTGCTTTTAGGGGAAACCAGTGGTATAAAATTAGCGCTGGGAGGGAAAACAACAACAAAATATAAGGATGTAAATCTGAAAAGGGAACTTTACATATTTTCAATATATAATACATGTATATGAAGTAGTAAAACTATAGGTAGAGATTACAAAATTAAAGTAGGACATGGCGTTTCAAGAGGAAAATAGAACTAGGTTGTGTGTTTTCTTTAGTAAAAAAACTGTCTGCGGATGTTCTAAGAGAAAATATAACTAAGGCTGGCAGGCCAGAGGCTAGTTGATACCTGCTAGATCTTTGTGCCCCATTGTCTTCATGGGCTGGGCTTGTTAAAAACAAAACCAAGCTTGGGAAGTCTACAGCCAGTTGAAACTTGCTTGACCTAAAAAAACAATAGACCTACTGGATCCTAGTTATCAGTCTGTACTTGAAGAATTCTCTGGTTTATTGACTACGTTGAAAATTTCATGTGTGTCTCAGACGTTAGCATTATTTTTCCATCGTGATAATAAGTGCATGCACTTGTTTGCATACGGCCATGGACCTGGTGGTTCCGTACGGCTAGGCTCCGTATGGACAGCCGTCTTGTGGTTCCACAGACAAATTTCATGCAAATTAGATAGTTTTGAGTGAAATCGAACTAAATTCATTGCAGTTTACATACTTATTTTTATTATGGAATATTCTACATATTTCAACAAATAATAACCGACTAGACCTTTTTTAGTCCATGGGAGGCACTTCACGCGATCGAGGTAGTGACACTTAACTATTCTGGAAGGCCCAAATCCATCGCTCCTCTCTTTTAACAATTTGCAGCTAGGCTTGGCATGCCACAACCCAGTTCGGACGTGCTGCGTCCAACTATCAGCCTATGAAACTGGATGGATCCCGTGCGTACTTCGAAGATGTAAAAATTTTGGAGAACTGGGAATTTGAACGGCAGGTGCTTATGCTACCCATCAAATAAAAACCAGGTGCCTGAAAATTCATTTCGAAACAAATGATTCAACTTTATATCCACGTCGACCCTCGACATGATGGTTGGCAGCAAATGCCAAGTTCATACCGAAAGATCCTTAACAACAATACCAACATGCAGACGACTATGTAGTACGAGTATACCAATACCAAACTAACTTATAATATTTTTAGTCTTGGCCCTAATGTTCGTGTGGTAGAAAATCTTGCAGACGACCAGCTCCCGCTCCTTCTCTTGCTCCAGGTCCCCGAGGAGATACTTGTGCATCACCCAGTTGGTCCTCTGCTGGTCGAAGTTCTTGTTGGTGTGCAGCACCAAAACCTTTTTGCTGCCCATCTGCCGGCCGTTGACCATCACCGGCAAGATATTGCCGGTCTTGTGCCATATCGCGTGCATGCCACACTCCGACTGTATCTTGTGATGCGTCCGCATGCCCTGATAAATCTCCAATGTATCTATAATTTATGAAGTATTCATGCCATGTTTACAATAATTTTATATGGTTTTGGTATGATTTGCATGGAACTAACCCAGCCTGACGCTTTTTCAGCATAACTACCGTGGTGTTGTTTTTTGTGCAGAAATGAAAGTTCTCCAAATGAGTTGAAACTTTTTGACGATTTTTTTGGAACAAAAGAGACCCCCGAAGCTTTGTGGAAGGACCAGAAGGTGAAGGAGTAGGGCACAAGACACCGGGGTGCGCCTGGTGGGCCAGGCTTGCCCCGGTGGGTTGTGTTCACCTCGAGGCCCATCTTAGCGTGAAACCAACACCAAAAAATCCTATAAATAGAGAAACCATCAGAAATAACCTTAGATCAGAAGTTCCGCCGCTGCAGTCCTCTGTAGCCATGAAAAATCAATCTAGACCCCATTACGGTACTTCATCGGAGGGGGAAATCATCACCGGTGGCCATCTTCATCATCCCGGCGGCCACCGTGATAAGGAGGGAGTAGTCCACCCTCGGGGATGAGGGTTTGTACCAGTAGCTATGTATTTAATCTCTCTATATATATATATCTCTCTCTCTCGTGTTCTTGAGATGTCACAATCTTGATGTATCACGGGCTTTGTTAATATAGTCGGATCATATGGTGTTTCCCCCTCTCTACCTTGTTGTGATGAATTGAGTTTTCCCTTTGAGATTTTTGTTTTATCGGATTGAATACTTCTACGGATTTGAGAGCACTTGACATATGTCTTGCATAAGAATACCCATGGTGACAATGTGGTGTTATATTGATTCACTTGATATATGTTTTGGCACTCAACTCATAGATTCCTGAGGTGACATTGGGGTAGCATATGCATAGGGGTTGATGCACGTTCTCGTCTTTGTTTCTCCGATAGAAATCTTGGGGCACTCTCTGAGGTTATTTGTGTTGGATTGAGTATTATGAATCTGAAATTGTTTGATGCATGTCGCATAATCAACTCACGGATACTCGCGGTGACATTGGAGTATCTAGGTGACATTAGAGTAGGTTGATGTGTATCATATGTTGTTATTTTAGTATGAACTCTTGGTTAGATCGATCGGAAAGAATAGTTTTGAGGTGGTTTCGTACCCTCCAAAAAATTTCTAATTATGTTCTCCGCTAGATAAGAACTTCGGAGTGATTCTTCATCGCACACTGAGGGCGATGGTTATATGATCCAATTAGATTAGCATTATTGAGAGATTGCACTAGCGAAAGTATGGACCCTAGGCCTTGTTTTCAAGCATTGCAATACCATTTGTGCTCTGTTTTATCAATACCCTAGGCCTTGTATCTTAACATTTCTAACAGGCACAAGCTGTGCCTATATAACGAGGCTAGATCTTCAAAACGCCATCTCGCACCGCAACAAGAGCAACAGAGCAACCCACGAAAAAAATTCAAACCATGGCTAGTGTCTCTGGCTCCTCCACGCATCGTCATGGCCCTCAGGAGGGGGATTGGCAGAGTTGCTCCATATCCCATCTCTAGCTCA
>NC_041391.1:419213487-419219359 GCF_002162155.2 Triticum dicoccoides | reverse complement strand
GCGCGGATCTAGTCCCCGTACGGGTAGGATTGACTTCTATGGGCGATGACGCAGTGGTAGAAATTTCCCCAATCCCAGCCAAGGAGAGAGGGTGTGCTTCATCTCGTTCCTTCTGAGGGGCATGGGATTCTGAATCACCCCTTCCTCAGGGGTCTACTGGAATACTACAGGGTCCAACTGCACAACCTCACACCAGGTTCTATTTTGCACATCCGGTTTTGTCACCCTTCGCGAGCTATTTTTAGGCTGCGAGGCTCATTTTAAACCTTGGAGGAAGTTCTTCTGCCTCGTTCATATTTCAAGTGGGCAGCGCCGAAGTATGGCGCATAGAATGGTCTTCGGAATGGTTCTACATTGATGATGTTCCTCTTCCGGACCCTGTTCGGTGCGGGCTTCCCGAATTCTCTAGCGCTCCTTTAAACAAGCTGTTCAGCTGGCACCCCAAGTCTCCTAGACAAGAGGATAGTCCGGAAGTAAAGAGATTGGTCAGCAATGTCAGATTATTGACCCATTCCGGACTCTCCATCGTTGAAGTCATGACTATCGGAATAAAGCAATGTATCTAGCCTCTTCAGTCCAGAGTGGGTCCTTTATGGAACTACAACAAGGAGGACGATGCATCTTGCTATAAGCGAAAGGGTCTGGATAATCAAGCCGCATTGGCCGCCATGCTTATGGACCTTTATAAGGGAGAGGAAGAAGACTTCGTCGGCCTACAATGCTGGGACGGCTTCTCCAAGTACAACCCTGTTGACTGGGTAAGTTTAGTCATTCAGCACCTTTTTTGTATCATTGAGGAGCGTTAACTGAATATTCTGGTTGTTTCAAAAATAGCATGGAGGAAGGTAGTCGAGAACATCTATTGCCCTCCTTCACAACCAAAAGACCATGCACGTCACAAAGACCACGGATTCCGTGAAGATCCAGAAATATTTGTTGAATTTCAAGACGGAGTCTACTACCAGGCGAGCCTTGACTGCTCGGAGGTAGCCATTATGGTTGATTACCCTGATCTCTACCCCTTCGTCAAGGTAAGTGTCCGGAAATAAAAAAGGAGTGTCATTTCCGCACATAAATTATTCTCCGCACTGGGCCGCACTTCACAGGATCGACACTCAGCGAACCGTACCCAAGGACGGGCAACAAGAAGAAGAAGGACACCTTCAATGGGTGGTCGCGTGAAGCAAAAGGAAGCCGGGAGCGCCACTGAGCCTGCTCCATCACCCAAAAGGTATGTTCCTTATTTCATATTTAGGCACGAAGCCAAATTGTCATTTTTTATCCTCCTATTATCTTAGGAGGGGTACCCGGCGGACCGTAAACAAAATTCCAGCCAGCCGGGCCGCAGCCAATCCGGCGCCGGAGACATCAACTAGGACCGGGGCGCACACTGACGTGGCTTAGACCCATCTGCCCCAGAGCCGACTGGCTGTAGGAATCCCCTTTCCAACTCCTTGGCCGAAGTCGAGTCTAGACGTTGCAAAAACTTTTACTAACTTGGCTGTGCGGCCCATGGGCCCACGTCGCCAATTGGGTGGTATTAGGATCTTTTATTCCTCGACCTATACTCTAGGACTCTAATCTCTCCTCTATTCGGGTTAAATGATTTTACTAAATCTGACTCTAGGTTCTCGTAAATACTTTCTCCCGAAGAGCCCCTCACTCTAGATGATCGCTTGCTGCACCAGAAGATTCCGAAGATACGCTTCGAGGTTTTTCCGAGACCCTTGTGCCCATCGACTTTACAATCCCCTACCACCGATATGCCCTTATGGATAACTACCTACAATTGTCGTTCATACCTTCATCCCCAGTTGTTCGTATGCTTCATAAGATACTCTGAAATACTATCCGACCTTCCGAGCATCCTCTTCAAACTATTGCTCTGCAAATACTTGTATGCTTACATTATGGATGCTCCCATATCACTAGCAATATTCACCAGTATCTTTTGACACTGTCATTTTGATCCTATTGATTCAACATGTGTGCGAATGCACACAATCATCAATTGATTCTTTTAAAATTATCCTTCCGGCTGAGATGTCATTTTGAATATGATCTGCTTATCAACCAATCAAATTGTCATCGATTGTACCCCTAAGTCTATTCAGTTTACCCATCCTTAATCAGAGCGTTTGTTTCCGATCCCTTGAATTTGAAATCATAATTCATTTGCATTGAGTTTTGAATTATCCATTTGCTTCTATAATCCAATGCCTTCGCATTGTTTCTTCCTCTGGTTGTGTGCCAATACTCACATCAGCTTTGCTATGGACCGTCAGATCCTTTGTTGAAATATCATCCGACAGTGTCCTTCGTATACAAAACCTCGAGAAGTTCTTTTCCTGATACATAATGCCTTCGGTAAATTGTATCTTCTTGTTTTGTCACCCATGCTCTACTATCGAGCTTGTGTTAATTACTATCGAAGTTTGTAGTATATATTCCTAAGATGCCCTGGTGGGTTGAACCTACGCGTTCCCTAATCCGTGCGAACCCGAAAGATTTCACGGGTCATACTTATCTGGTATTGCACCAGGTAAAACTTTCAACAACTAATATCATTTTTATCTAGAGTAGTGAATGAATGGTCATGCATTGGAGAAGTGGGAGTCGACCTTGGACATTGTGTTCATGCCCATGGACACGATGTAGAAAAGCTTCTCTTAAATTAAGTATTCCCTTGGTATAAGTTCATCTTATATCTGGGATCTGGCCTTTTGCAATCATGGTTCCGACCATGTCCTCCTTTAAATACCTTTTCTTGTGCAAGTTTAAGTACTTGTCTTCTGCAGATCATTTCATGTGTCCACCATCTACTCTGCTCTACCCTCGAGTATTACCCCCCTAGTATCTTGAGATTATCTTGGAACTGCATAACTTCTTATGAGTTCTTCATCAAGTACTACATTCTCACTGATTACAATTTTTCACGGGCTTCGAGTTATTAAACACTCAAAGACACCGATAACTGAACCGAGTCCGCACTATGGTTCAACAACTCTTCAGTAAGCTTCTATAAGTACGAGTTTGTACCCAATCACGCCATTCCTAGCCTGTTTGGCTATATCATTGTCGTGATGATTCTAACTGTGCTACCTGGTCCTTATTCTCAGAGCACGAATTTGCGTCGATAGCTAAGCTTACATCGATTTTCCTCATCATACCTTTCACCTTAAACAACAAGCTTGAGTTTGAGTTGTGTCGTAACTGTGGTTCCAATAACCTCTTGCTTCATCATTCCTTTGACTTGATGTCATCGCTGATTGATTACATCTTCATGAAATCTCTCGACAAATGTGTCGTGATCATCATCAACATTATGAGCTCTTCCAGGATATCAACCGGATTCATGAAGAGAAATACCATCCTTGCCCTCGATGAGTTGTGTTATCATTGGCCACTTTATTGCCTTCCCTCCAACACAAACTTGTTCGTGTTTTGCGTTATGCCATAAGTTCCTTGCTACCCAGCATTGTTCTTCTTTACCTTGGAGAATCACCACCTTTTATGTCAAGAATGTCGTGGGAATTTCACCACCTCTTAAGAATTCTTGGTATAGTGATACCTCTCACCATCACCATTCTTTCATGCTCCTCGTGTTGATTCCAACCGGGGTACCAACAAGTGAACGGTGTTGTTTGGATCCTGCACTTCTAGCAACCCTATTACTTTGAAGTTAATGGTCGGCCGTTCATTCTTAGTCTTGATTATTGAATCACCATTCTGACATTGGTCGTGCAACCCAACCCATATTTCGGGTGCACCTTTCAACCAATGTTTAATTGTGTATGTTCTCCTCGAGCATACTTCCTTATATCATTTGGTCTGACAAATGTTATTTCCTTGTTCATTTAATTGTGGAAATCCATCTTTCTAAAAATTTTGATGGGTTGTCGCTGAGTCCATCAGCCACCTCCTTATCCTCTCCTTGGTTTAATGATGAACTCTTGTTTCGGAACTCACTTCCATAGTTCAATTCCCAAGAATATTACAATATCATCTTGACAACTTGTGTTGCACCTTTCTTCTTAGGCATCCCGTGTCTGAGGTATCTTGACACCAATCAGATCTGAATCTCGGTCAGATATGATGGTTGGGACATATTTCCAAGACTAATAACATTGGTCTTTATATGACCCGGTAAGGTGATATCGTGCCTAGCACACCTGGCCGGAGGAACTATGGTTATAGTTTTCTTTTTGGCAAGGTTAGTCATTCTTCCGTGAGGAAATTGTAAGACTTATTCTACAAGTTGTCCCTGATGGTCCTTTGGGTATCCAAAGTCTGATCTTTACCCAGTGACCATGTCATGCTATCTCGAAGCATGTATGTGGTACTCCGATTTTCAACAAGAGCATTTGAAGCACAATGCTAAATTTTCTTTATCATTTATCCTAACACCGTTGTATGGGTAATGTCATGATATTTCTCTCCCCTTTCCTAAAAGGGTTTTCCATGTTATATCCTGTCATGGATATCATGCTCTGCTTGTCTTTGGGAAGGATATACCCCCTGAAATATGTGTTTAATCACATTTTTTCTTTCCATTGTTCTGTTTAACCAATGATCACATTTTCCTTTCCATTGGTTTGTTTGACCTTTCTTGTGATCTATATAAACTAAGTAGTAATAATTCACTACTTATGTAAACTCTGTCAGTAAGACCCTGTTACTATTGTTGATGACATTCCGGTAACCACCGATGGACGAGAACTTTGCCTATTGGTCCGCCTCGTTCCACGAGCAGGAAGATGGTTCTCTTCGTCCCTCGCCCTTGGTACCGACGTTGTTGCCGACATAACTGACAAGCTATCCGCTGACACGTCTTGCCTACATGGTCATCCAAGACGTCATGCCCTTCCTACTTTAACCACGTGGTGGGCCCATAACCCACAGTTCCACAGGATCGAAACCTGACTCTCCTATAGAACCTATTGCCAAAGATATTCCTTGAGCTTGGCTTCGTTTGCAATTCACGAGCCACATTCCTAGTGATCTATTCTGGTAACAAACGCAATACTTAGTCACGTTGCCCTGAAACCCTTTCACCTTCTGACTAGGCATTGAACGATTGCCTGGCTGCTTGGAACTTCTTATTGGACCTTCGAACTCTTCTCTTGCTGTGTTTTAATTATTCGACTCGAGAGGTACTCATATGCTCATTCTTGTGTTAATCCCATATTACTACCCATATAGCATTCTTTCATTGTCGATCTGCCCTGTTACCAATTCGTAAGTACAATGGAACCCCCGAAGAAAGGAAGACGACTTCATAATGATGACCTGAAGCAGTGGATTGAAGACATCAATACAATGGATCGATCTCTTCGAGAAGAGGAACCAACACCGAGAAGATCTGTTAGAATTTCGTAACTAGACCTCCCCCCTTCTTTACCTCTTAAATCTCGGGACGAGATTTCTAGTAGTGGAGGAGAATTGTGATGCCCGGATAATCAAGCTACAGTAACCTCTGCTAATAACGCCACATCACCTCCGTTACTGTCGCGAATCTCGCGTCGAAACCGATTCAAAAATCAATTCAAAAAATTGGTAAAACAGCAAAAGTTTTCAAAAATTGAAACAAAAATGTTCGGTGGTTGCCGAATATTACAAGGGTAATTATGGTGCAACAAACACATTTTTATAAAATGCCTAAAATGATTTAAAATGGTTTAAAACAGAAAAGAAAATAAATAAAAGGAAAAGAAACTGCAAAAACAAAAAACAAACAAAAAAGGAAAGGAGAGAAAGACCCCCCCGGGCCAGCCGACCCAACTGGCCGGCCCATTCGGCACAGGCCCAACCGGCCACCCCCCCTTATCCACCAAAACCCTAACCTACCTCACCCCCACCACTCCCACTCGCT
>NC_041391.1:419095928-419213317 GCF_002162155.2 Triticum dicoccoides | reverse complement strand
CGCCCTTCCACCCCCGACGCCGGCGGCCGGAGCGCTCCATCACCGGCCTGCCTCCTCCAATGTCGACGTCGTCCCCGTCCTCCTCCACAACGGACCTCCCCGAACTCCCCCGCGCCCACTGCCCCGTTCCCTATAGACACCCGGTGAGGTCCCGGCCTCCTCTCTCTCCCTCGCCTCGACGTGCACCCCGCGCCACGCGCGCTCACCGTGAGCGCCGCATCTGCCGCCGCATGCGGGAAGCCCGCGCTGGCTCACTGCCCGCGACCCCCCTTGCTCCGACCGGCTCCGGCCGCGCCTAAGACGTTCTGTGCACGCGACCCGCGCCCTCCTGGCCTGCCCGGTCCTGGCCTCCACCGCACCCCCACTCTGGCGGCGCCTCCTACTGCCGCCGCGGCCAAGCTGGCGCCGTCCCTTGCCCGCTGACGCTGCTCCACTCGAAGCGGCGGCTATGCCGAGCCCACCCACCGTCCAGCCATCGCCGGAGATGGGCGCGCCGGCTTGCCCCGCTCGGGTGCCCAGCCGGGTCCCCGCGCCCACCCGCGCCCGTGTGCCTGCAAGGCCCTGGACCACTTACACGCGGGCCCCAGCGCCAGAACATTTGTAAAAAAGGATTTTAAAAAAAGAATAATAAACAGATAAATAGTAAATAAAATTAAACTTAATTAATTAATTAATTAACTAAATTAATTAAGTTAATTAATCCTAGTTAATTAATCTAATTAATCTATTAGTTTAATTAAACAGTAGTTTGTTTAGCCTAGACCCTAATTAAGTCTAAACAGTGGATGACACGTGGGTCCCACTAGACCCACTCGTCAGGTTGACCAGTCAACCCTATTGACTGCTAACGTCAGCATGACATCATGCTGATGTCATAAATAAATTTTCGAATTAAATTAAATAATTAATTAAATTCCAGAAATTATTAAAATATTTAGAAAATCATATCTTTTAATCCGTAACTCGGATTAAATTAGTTTTAACATGAAAATTGCTTAGCACGACGAGACGATTTCGGATACGCAACCCGTTCGTCCGCCACACCCCCCTAACCTATTGAATCTGCAACATTTCACCTCTGGTTCATCTGTTCGAAAACGCGAAAGACCGGGAATACTTTCCCGGATGTTTCCCCCCTTCACCGGTATCACCTCCTACTGCGTTAGGGCACACCTGGCACCGTTACTTGTTATGTCATGCATCATTATGCATCTGTTTGCATTGTATTCATTGTTTCTTCCCCCTATTCTCTCCGGTAGACTACGAGACCGACGCAGCTGCTACCCAGTACGACTACGGTGTTGACGACCCCTCCTTCTCGGCTGAGCTTCCAGGCAAGCCCCCCCTTGATCACTAGATATCGCCTATTCTTCTCTATACTGCTTGCATTAGAGTAGTGTAGCATGTTATTATTGAGATTACTACTATTCTGTTGCATAGCCTGTCATTTTTGCTACAGTCATTGATACCCTACCCGCAATCCTAAATGCTTAGTATAGGATGCTAGTTTATCATCATTGGCCCTACATTCTTGTCAGTCTGCCTTGCTATACTATTGGACCGTGATCACTCGGGAGGTGATCACGGGTATATACTATACATACATACATATTATACAGATGGTGACTAAAGTCGGGTCAGCTCGTTCAGTACCCCGCAAGTGATCCCGATGTGGGGGCTGAAAGGAGAGGTGGCTCCATCCCGGTAGAGGTGGGCCTGGGTTCCCGATGGCCCCCGACTGTTACTTTGTGGCGGAGCGACAGGGCAGGTTGAGACCTCCTAGGAGAGAGGTGGGCCTAGCCCTGTTCGGCATTCGCGGATACTTAACACGCTTAACGAGATCTTAGTATTTGATCTGAGTCTAGCTACTGGCCTATGCTCACTAACCAACTACGCGGGAACAGTTATGGGCACTCGGCGTCGTGGTATCAGCCGAAGCCTTCGTGACGTCAGCGACTGAGCGGCGCGCGCCAGATTGGACCGTGTAACGTGACTTCCTTAGTAATGGAGGTTGCTAGGTCTGCTTCCGGCCGCCCACGCAACATGCAGGTGTGCAATGGGCGATGGGCCCAGACACCTGCGCGCATAGGATTTAGACCGGCGTGCTGACCTCTCTGTTGTGCCTAGGTGAGGCTGCGACGTGTTGATCTTCCGAGGCCGGGCATGACCCAGGAAAGTGTGTCCGGCCAAATGGGATCGAGCGTGTTGGGTTATGTGGTGCACCCCTGCAGGGAAGTTAATCTATTCGAATAGTCGTGATCTTCGGTAACAGGACGACTTGGAGTTGTACCTTGACCTTATGACAACTAGAACCAGATACTTAATAAAACACACCCTTCCAAGTGCCAGATACAACCCGGTGATTGCTCTCTAACAGGGCGACGAGGAGAGGATCGCCGGGTAGGATTATGCTATGCGATGCTACTTGGAGGGCTTCAATCTACTCTCTTCTACATGCTGCAAGACGGAGGCTGCCAGAAGCGTAGTCTTCGACAGGATTAGCTATCCCCCTCTTATTCTGGCATTCTGCAGTTCAGTCCACTGATATGGCCCCTTTACACATATACCCATGCATATGTAGTGTAGCTCCTTGCTTGCGAGTACTTTGGATGAGTACTCACGGTTGCTTTCTCCCCCCTTTTCCCCCTTTCCTTTCTTTCTGGTTGTCGCAACCAGATGCTGGAGTCCAGGAGCCAGACGCCACCGTCGATGACGACTCCTACTACACCGGAGGTGCCTACTACTACGTGCAGCCCGCTGACGACGACCAGGAGTAGTTAGGAGGATCACAGGCAGGAGGCATGCGCCTCTTTCGATCTGTATCCCAGTTTGTGCTAGCCTTCTTAAGGCAAACTTGTTTAACTTATGTCTGTACTCAGATATTGTTGCTTCCGCTGACTCGTCTATGATCGAGCACTTGTATTCGAGCCCTCGAGGCCCCTGGCTTGTATTATGATGCTTGTATGACTTATTTATGTTTTTTGCTTCCGCTAACTCGTCTATGATCGAGCACTTGTATCCCGTGAGTCCCTGATCTTAATCGTACACGTTTGCGTGCATGATTAGTGTACGATTGAATCGGGGGCGTCACATGTCCCTCACCAACTCCTAAGTAGAAAGTGTGATGAATCATCGGTACTTTAAAGAAGCTCTGCGCACTCCTGCTTTGGCAGAGCCGGAGTTTACCGCTCTTAGCACCATGGGCGCATACATCTGAGCTGCCCAGGACAGATTTACAGGAGTTGCTCACCTGTTCTCAAAAGATATACAGGTATAAATTTATATAAACTTAGTAGATAGACAGCAGTAGCCCCCGAGACTTAAAGCGACTGGAAAAATCCGATTTGAGGATCGTTTATGACCGCAAGTTCTCAAGGAGAAGAACAGTGCATTTCCCAGGAGCTCGAGACAAGCCGGACACAACTAAATGACGCTGTCTCCGAGCTTCAAGAAATGAAGAGTGCCACAATGTATTTTGGCAAAGATAAAAATACTAGAAGAAGAAGTGAAGAAACAGGCCGAAGAGATGAAGAGCTTACATGCTCAACTCTTGGAGGCACAACAGGAAAACCAAAAGCTAAAGGGCGGCATATTCGGTATGACTTGTGAACCGTCCGGATTATTAATATAATCATATAATGTGGAATGTTATAGTTCAGTTGATGCAGGTATGTTGACCGGCTACCCCGAGGAGGAAGTGTCCGGGATGCAAAGCGACGTTCTAAAGGAACTGGCGAAGCTGCATGAGCATGCGCCAAAGGCCATGAAGAATATGGCCAAAGCCTTATAGCCCTCCGACGTCCCTCCAGAAAGTATGGAGGGGTTGGTAGACCTGTTCAAGGGCGCTTGGCGCCGCTTCGAGCTGTGGAAGACATCCGCATGCCGTGAAGGTGCACGAGAGGCATGGGCCATGGTGAAGACACGCTACACCAGACTTGATCCGAACCATATGGCCCGAGTTGGACCGCAAGGACCTGACAAGAAGGTAATTCCTGTAAGCATGGTATACGACCAAGTAATGACTGCGGCAAAAATTTTGCGCCAAGATTGCAAATTAGATAGTCTACTAGATGGCATAGAAAGAGAGTAGGCATCCAATTCTATGTAACAATGTACTTTATGACCGAACTTATCTCATGCGAACTTATAAATTTTTTGTCATCGCAGACCTTCAGCTTCCACCTCCGAACCAAGAAGTTTGAGTGTTTCCATATGCCACGTCTAACTAAGAAATGTTTAGTATTTGGAAACAAGGCAATCCGGTCATATTGCTCGAATAGACAAAAGTGTTTGGGGGGTTATGTTATATTACTTTTTAACATAAGAAACATCTTCCAAGGAAAATAGTTCCGTTAGGGGTTCCTTTCCTTGGGTTAGGCTCGTACCCGAAGTACAGGCAGCCAATTTCATAGTTTTTTCCAGAAACAGTCTGTTGTATATGTGGCGACCAATTATTCCCTTAAGAACGCTAGCTTTTGGCTTCACCCGTCTGAGGTACAGGTCCGGATAACCCGGTTGTAGCAATTGCAGAGGTACTCCCTTTACACCCTAGCCGAACAATCGGGAACGCAGGGTATAAACACAGGAGCAAGGTAACCCAGCTTGGCAAAAACTTAACTCATAGAGGTGCATAAAATGGCAGAAACAACAACCATTATGGACGAAATAAGCTTGTAAGCTTTTCAATAAAATGCTTCTTTAAAAGAAGCCCCCATGTATGGTGGGGTGTATACATTTAAATATTTGTACCCCGAACAATGCGGGTGCTCTGAACATACATTTGAGAAGAAAAGGGAAAACATTAAAAAGGGAGAGAAAAAAACTAGTTTAAAATGAAACCTATGGAGGCCGAACTATACATAAAATCTTTGAAGCCGGGCGACGTTCCATGGGTTCGGCTCAAGGCGCTTATCCTCTGCATTGCGAAGGCGATAGGATCCTCCAGTAAGGACTTCATCTATGACAATGGGGCGCTCCCATTTGGGTTTGAGCTTATCCTTTTTCTTCTCCGGGAGGCGTAGAACAAGTTCTCCGACATTGTATGTTTTAGCCCGCACTTCTTGTCGGCGTTCTGGGAACGGGGGTCCCCAGACTTGCCTGCCTGCGGCCTGCGGCGTGGCTCAAGTGGGGGCCCAATGCAGCCCAGCTTCATCAGCTCAAGTTCAAGACCCTCGCGAGGGGCCAAGCCTCGCAGGGCAGACGACAAGGAGCTTCCTGAGGAGCAGCCTCCTCAGGCGGGCTCCCGAGGAGGCGGAGAGATCAAGGCGGGGCACCTCCCGAGGGGCCCGTGACGCAAGCCATGGCGATCGGAGGCCAGGCGGGTGCCAGGCGGGTGCCGGCCTGCGCAGTGTCCTTGTTTCCCTTTTGGTGCTAAGGGGGCAAGCACAGGCCAAGGCATCATGCAAAGGTTACCTTTTTGGTGCAACAAGACCAAGACCAGCAGAACGGCAGGATGGAGGTCATCGTGGAGCCCAGGGCGGCGTCACCATCAGAGCCTTTGGCAGCCAAAGACCAACTTTAGTCAGGATAAGTGTACCAGATGTTCCCCTTCAAAATGGCCAATTCTTGGCACCCTTCCCACTCATTATTTGGGGAGAGGCCCAGAGCCTCGCTCTATAAATAGTACTAGCCACCACAAGGTAGAGGTATCTGGAGATCGACCAGGGAGAGAGAGAGAGAAGCGACTGAACTCACCCAAGCAGTTCATCGCACCAGCTCAAGAACAGCCCCTCGCGAGGCTGTTCTCCCTTTGTACTGTTCATCATCAGCCCCTGAGGCAATCCACCACACCACACATAGGAGTAGGGTATTACACCACAATGGTGGCCTGAACCAGTATAAATCTCGTGTCCTCTGTGTGTTCATCTTTCTTGCCTAGATCTTTGCGAGACTTCGAGATGTGAGCTGGTAGGGGAGAGATCTTCATGCACACCCTAGTGTTCGAACCTCAAGGGTCTGCCGGAACCCGAAATCCGACATTTGGCGCGCCAGGTAGGGGTGCGCCGGAATCTTTTCTTCCGCTAGCCGCAACTGATCTTCCGCCGTGACCATGGCTGATGCTCGCCGAGCTCGCGCCGAGTGTCGGGCTGCTCTCGCCATCCGCGTCGCCCAGACGACGCCCGTCGGCGGACGCCCCCGTTGTAGGACCTTGAGAAGAGGTGTCTAGAGGGGGGGGGGGTGATTAGACACTAAGTACCAAAGTTGCAGTTTTTAAGTTCTTTAAGTTTAAGTGGAGTTTAGGCACAATTTCAGCATTCACAATACATATCAAGCAACCATGCAAAGAGTATATGAGCAGCGGAAAGTAAAGCATGCAACTTGCAAGAAAGTAAAGGGAAGGGTTTGGAGGATTCAAACGCAATTGGAGACACAGATGTTTTTGGCGTGGTTCCGATAGGTGGTGCTATCGTACATCCACGTCGATGAAGACTTCAACCCACGAAGGGGAATGGTTGCGCGAGTCCACGGAGGCTCCACCCACGAAGGGTCCACGAAGAAGCAACCTTGTCTATCCCACCATGGCCGTCGCCCACGAAGGACTTGCCTCACTAGCGGTAGATCTTCACGAAGTAGGCGATCTCCTTGCCCTTACAAACTCCTTGGTTCAACTCCACAATCTTGTCGGAGGCTCCCATGTGACACCTAGCCAATCTAGGAGACACCACTCTCCAAGAAGTAACAAATGGTGCATTGATGATGAACTCCTTGCTCTTGTGCTTCAAATGATAGTCTCCCCAACACTCAACTCTCTCTCATAGGATTTGGATCTGGTGGAAAGAAGATTTGAGTGGAAAGCAACTTGGGGAGGGCTAGAGATCAAGATTAATATGGTAGGAATGGAATATCTTGGCCTCAACACATGAGTAGGTAGTTCTCTCCCAGAAATTGTGTGCTGGAAGTGTAGGTTCAGTCTGATGGCTCTCTCCACGAATGAAGAGGAGGTGGAGGGGTATATATAGCCTCCACACAAAATCTAACCGTTACACACAATCTACCAAACTCGGTGGGACCGAATCGTTAAACTCGGTCAGACCGATTTAGCAAATAATGTGACCGTTAGGGTTTTCGGTGGGACCGAAATGCAACTCGGTGAGACTGATCCGATTAGGGTTAGGGCATAACGTAATCTCGTAAGACCGATTACACAAACCCGGTGAGACCGATTTTGGTAATAAGCTTTCTAGAGAGTTGGTCAGGCAAACTCGGTGGGACCGATTACTCAAACTCGGTGGGACCGATTTTGGTAATAAGTTATCCAGAGAGTTTGCATTGTAATCTCGGTAGTACCGATTGCTCAAACTCGGTGCGACCGATTTTGATAATGGACATACACAGAGAGATTACAATCCCATCCCGGTGAGACCGAGATCCCTATTGGTAAGACCGATTTGCTTAGGGTTTGTGGCAGTGGCTATGACTTTTGGAATCGGTGGCGCCGGATAGGAAGAATCGGTGTGACCGATTTTGGCTTTGGGTTTAGGACATTTGTGGAAGTGGGAAAGTAGCTGAGGGTTTTGGAGCATATCACAAAGCACATGAAGCAAGAGGCTCATTAAGCAACACCTCATCCCTCCTTGATAGTATTGGCTTTTCCTATAGACTCAATGTGATCTTGGACCACTAAAATATAAAATGAAGAGTCTTGAGCTTGAAGCTTGAGCCAATCCTTTGTCCTTAGCATCTTGAAGGAGTTCCCACATCCTTTAGTCCATGCCACTTCATTGTTGAACTTATCTGAAACATACTAGATAAAAGTGTTAGTCCAACAAGAGATATGTTGACATTAATTACCAAAACCACCTAGGGAGCACTTGTGCTTTCAATCTCCCCCTTTTTGGTAATTGATGGCAACATACATTAAAGCTTTTAGATAATGATATAAAGAGTAGCAAGTAAAGCTTTGGAAAGACATGTAACAAACATAGGCTCCCCCTACATGTATGCAATCATGTGAATGTGGAATAGAGAGGCATGTGAGAGCATAAACATGATAGAGGAGGCAATGTGTTACATGTATCTTGGCCATATGCATCAGAGCAAAGAATGTTAAGGAAAATACCTTCATGCTCATGAGTCCTTCTTGCAAAGAATATGTACATCAGCAAGAATTCCTCATACACATGATTGTGATGCATACACTTACCTTGTAGTCTTGAGTTGGCTTAGGATGGCATGAACCTGCGCAAATAATGTTAGATAACACAGATGCACCTACTAGCCAGAGCAAACAAAAGAAACTACAAGAATACCAAGACTGGGATGACATGTAGGGAGTGAGTACTAAGTACCACATTGGATTAGACATGTCCCCAAGAGTAAAGATATGCAATGAATTTAAATGATTTCTTTCCCTTAGATGTCTTGCTCCCCCTGAATCTAACATGGGATACTGGGAGAAGATAGGGAAAAGAAAATCAGAGCTGAAAAAAAACAGAGCTGAAAGATATGAATGATGATCAGAGCTATATGAATGCTAATGCAAAAGATCATATGGACATGTCTCTCCCCTCAAGAAGACATGTGAGCATCTCTCCTCTTGAATACCAAGCATCTGGGATCCTTGAGAAATACTTTTCTGCTAAGTATTCTCTCCCCCTGGAGATCTCTCTCTCCTTTGAGGGTCTCTCCCCCTAGAAGATCTCTCTCCCCTTAAGGAGGTGATAAACTCTTTCTTCTTTGATGTGATCTCTTTCTAAATGATAAGCTTTGATGTTCTCTCTCTCCCCCTTTGACATCAATTTCCAAGAAGGGCCTTCTGGAATCCGTCTAATAGGTTTGGTCCTTGAGACAGAGCACAAAACAAAGATAAAAATGTGATGCTTGTAGAGGACAAGATTCATTGAGTGGAGCTGGATTAGAAGAAACATAGAATATGTGGCAAACTGTTTTTCCTGATGTGAAATCGGTGGCACCGAGTGGTATGCTTCGGTTGTACCGAAAGGATTCGGTTGGACCGAAAGCAACAAATCGGTGAAACCGAGTTCATCGCAGGAAAAACACTTGTCACCTCAGCTCACTAGACTAGTAAGATCTCACAAAGATTTGCAAGGAATTTACCGAAAGATGTGCAATGAATCGGAATGCAGAAAATGCAGAGCAAACAAAAAGAAATCTAGATGAAGTTTTTTTTGAAAGGGGAAACAAATATGCATGTGACAAATGCAAAAGCACAGAAAAGAACACAAGAGAACTTCATCTAGAGATGGTCGGCGACAAAGTCACCTATGTTAGAGTATATTGACTTAGGAGTCAAGTGAGATCACTTGATCATAGGTCATGCTCATTGTTTAAGCTCAAAATGAGGTTGCCATTTTTCGTTTAAGCGTCTTGATGTATTCACATCTTGTCAAGTTGCTTTAGCTCATGACTTGGTGTAAAGCTTCTCTAAGATGGAATGACATACCTTGGTTGGTGGTGTTGTCCATGTAGTTGAACTTGTGTGGGTTGCGCAAGGTTCATGTAGCTCATTAAGAATTGGAGCACCACTTGGAATTTGAGTCCATCTACCTACATGGGTTAGTTCTTGCGAGGAAGAGCACTTGTGTATCCAAAAATGACAATCATGAAGGTCAACATAGAATTTGTCAAAGGATATGTTTGAGTGGTTCCGTGCTTCCTTGTATTCAACCACCATAGTGTAGAGACTTGGTGATGTAGAGATTGCTCAAGATATGAGTAGATTACAATCTCATGGAATGTGATTCCACCAAGTACCTGCATGGCTTAGATAACATGCAAGATACAAATATATCCAAGACATAAGATTTCCATCATAAGAGAAATATCAAGGATTAGTCATAAGCTCATGTCTTGCATGTATCCAATGGAGTTTCTACTCCAAGTTTGAAGCATCAATGATGTTCAATTCTCCTCTTAGTCTGCAAAACACTTTCTCATCAAGAGGTTTAGTGAATATATCCACTAATTGCTTTTTGGTGCGAACATGTTTAAGATCAATGTCACCCTTAGCAACATGATCTCGAATGAAATGATGACGAACTTCAATATGCTTAGTTCAAGAATGTTGCACATGATTATGACCAATTTGGATAGCACTTTCATTGTCACAATGCAATGGAACATGTCTCACATATATCCAATAATCCTTAAGAGTTTGGGTCATCCAAAGTAATTGAGAACAACATGAAGCAGCGGCAATATATTCAGCTTCAGCGGTGGATAAGGATACCGAGTTTTGTTTCTTGGAGGACCAAGACACAAGAGATCTACCAAGAAATTGACAAGTACCCGAAGTGGACTTTCTATCAACCTTGTCTCCGGCATAGTCTGAGTCGGAATAGCCAACAAGATCGAAAGAGGCCCTCTTAGGATACCAAATGCCAAAGTTTGGTGTATGGATTAAGTATCTCACTATCCTTTTCACGGCCTTAAGATGACATTCCTTAGGAGCAGCTTGATATCGTGCACACATGCACACACTTAACATGATATCGGGACGTGAAGCACATAGATATAACAATGAACCAATCATAGAGCGATAAACCTTTTGATCAACCGGTTTACCATCTTTGGTCAAGTCATTATGTCCACTAGTAGGCATGGGTGTAGACATACCTTTGCAGTCTTGCATATTGAACTTCTTGAATAAGTCCTTGGTGTACTTCGTTTGAGAAACAAAGGTGCCTTCCTTAGTTTGCTTGATTTGCAACCGAAGAAAGAATTTGAGTTCACTCATCATAGACATCTCAAACTTCTCTGACATTAGCTTCCCAAACTTTTCACTAAAATGAGGGTTAGTTGAACCAAATATAATATCATCAACATAAATTTGGCACACAAATAGTTCTCCATTAACCCTTTTAGTAAAAAGAGTAGAATCAACTTTCCCAATTTCAAAGCCTTTTTCTATAAGAAACTTGGTCAAGTATTTATACCAACCTCTAGGAGCTTGTTTAAGTGTAATGCCCCGGACACACCCGCCGGTGGTCGTTACTCCTGGCGGGATCTAGAGTGCCCTTTTCGACATGTCATAACTCCATGCATACTGCTCCATTTCATGCGTGTAATATGTCAAATTGTTCGTCTCGACGAGTACTTCATTTCATTCCATTGCATCATGTTCATTTGAGTCCATCTTGATGCCTGAATCATCGTTGCAAGAGTGCATGTTGCTGTTAACCTGCTGAAACTGTTATAACATGCTTATTTGTCATTTTTGTCATGTTTGATGTGTGCATCCTATGAGGTTGATGTCTACATGTGTTTTGATCTATGCCATGACATCTTTCCAGTCGTGCCATCCATGCATTTTTGTGATTCTTTTACTGAGTGCATCAAGCTTGTTAATTAGGGTACTTACTGTTGCTGTTTTCCTGACTGATTCTGTTACATTTTGTTGCCATGTAAACCTGCTGCTACAAGTCATTGTATGCATAATCTGGAGATGTTCACTAAGGATGATTTGTGATACATGTCATGCTCTATCCATTCATGCCCCTGGTTGCATTTATAGCCTACTGTAACTTGTTGTTATGTTGCTCCAAACTTGCTAAATAATGTTGCTGTCAGCCTGTTAACATTAAGTTCAGTTTTGTCCATGTGTTCTACTAGTGATCCATGCTCCCTATGAAATTGTTCTTGCCATTCTTAGCTTCATAAACATGTCTTCTTGCTGATGGTTACCTTGCCATGCCATGTATTGCTCTGTGGTGAGTGATTTAAGCTCACAAACATGCTTACTTATTATTGCTCCTGCCATGTATGAATCTATCATATAACTTGCCATGTTTACATGGATGCCATCATTTCTTCTGATCCTTTTTGGCTCATGGTCAATAAGGGACTTTTGTTCTATGTAATTAGTAGATTCATGCCATGCCTTTGGTTGCCATGATAAGTTCCTGTAACATATTGTTTGATAGCTCTAAACATTGCAACCTGATGTTATTTCTGCTAAACCTGAAACTGTTATAATTTGCAATCTTCCCATGTCCTTTTGAGCATGTTCTAGTCTTTTCTGGAGATAGCTCAGTGTTCATGTTTTGTCATGCTTTACCTGTACTTCATGCCCATGCCTTTTGTTATTACGTTGAGATATGGTAGCATGTTGTTTTGATGCTTGCAATATGCCTAGTTGCTGTTATGGACGGATTGTTGCCATATCTTGTATAGTGTGTGTGTGTTGAACCGTTGCTCCGTTTTGGGTGTGCTCTATATGAAACTTGCTTGATTTTGCATGTAGTTTCATATTATCATGCTGCATCCTTGTTTTGAGGTGTTTGCTTGATGTTTGTATGCATTTTGCATCAATGCCATGTTTAACTTGTTTTGCTCATATCTTCTAGGCCGTAGCTCCGAATTAAATGAACTTTATATGTAACTTGACTAGAATTTCGTGTAGATCCTCTTGGTGCTCTTTAACTTGCTGTTTAACAACTTCAACTTAATGGTTGTTCAGTTCTGGACCAATTTCTAAATATGCATATGAGGACTTACCGGAATTGTTATATGTTGTTTCCGGCCTCATTTAACCTTGCTTTGATGTGTTGTTCTTGTTTGCATCATCTCTTGCCATGAGTAGCTTCATGTAGTCTTGTCTTGCATCATACTTGTTGTGCATCATGTCTTGTCTATGTGTGGTGTGTTTACTATGTTGTGTGCTTCTTATCGATAGTTCCTGTTTCGTTGCGATCGTGAGGATGCGTTCGTCTACGTGTGGTTCGTCTTCGTGGCTTCATCTTCTTCATGGACTCGTTCTTCTTCCTTGCGGGATTTTAGGCAAGATGACCGCTACCCTGGATCTCACTACTATCATTGCTATGCTAGTTGCTTTGTTCTATCGCTTTGTTGCGCTACCTATCTTTTGCTCTTCAAGCCTCCCAAATTGCGATGAACCTCTAACCTTTGACACCCTTCCTAGCAAACCGTTGTTTGGCTATGTTACCGCTTTTCTCAGCCCCTCTTATAGCGTTGTTAGTTGCAAGTGAAGTTGAAGATTGCTCCATGGTGGACAGGGTTATGTTGGGATATCACAATATCTCTTATATTATTAATGCATCTATATATTTGGTAAAGGGTGGAAGGCTCGGCCTTATGCCTGGTGTTCTGTTCCACTCTTGCCGCCCTAGTTTCTGTCATACCGGTGTTATATTCCCGGATTTTGCGTTCCTTACGCGGTCGGGTGATTTATGGGACCCCCTTGATAGTTCGCTTTGGATAAAACTCCTCCAGCAAGGCCCAACCTTGGTTTTTCCATTTGCCTCACCACCACCTACTTTTCCCTTCGGAGTCGCTCTCTCGAGGGTCATCTTTATTTTAGCCCCCCCCGGGCCAATGCTTGTCTAAGTGTTGGTCCGAACCGAGCCGCCTGCGGGGCCCCCTCGAGGCAACTCGAGGTCTGGTTTTACTCGTAGCCTGTCTCATCCGGTGTTGCCCTGAGAACAAGATATGTGCAGCTCCTATCGGGATTGTCGGCGCATCGGGCGGTCTTGCTGGTTTTGTTTTACCATTGTCGAAATGTCTTGTAAACCGGGATTCCGAGACTGATCGGGTCTTCCTGGGAGAAGGAATATCCTTTGTTGATCGCGAGAGCTTATCATGGGCTAAGTTGGGACACCCCTGCAGGGTTATAAACTTTGGAGAGCCGTGCCCGCGGTTATGTGGCAGATGGGAATTTGTTAATGTCCGGTTGTAGACAACTTGACACCTGATCCGAATTAAAATGCATCAACCGCGTGTGTAGCCGTGATGGTCTCTTCTCGGCGGAGTCCGGGAAGTGAACACGGTCTTTGGGTTATGTTTGACGTAAGTAGGAGTTCAGGATCACCTCTTGATCATTGCTAGCTTCACGACCGTTCCTTTGTTTCTCTTCTCGCTCTCTTTTGCGTATGTTAGCCACCATATATGCTTAGTCGCTGCTGCAACCCCACCACTTTACCCCTTCCTTTCCCATTAAGCTTTGCTAGTCTTGATACCCATGGTAATGGGATTGCTGAGTCCTCGTGGCTCACAGATTACTACAACAACAGTTGCAGGTACAGGTTGTGATGATCTTGACGCGAGAGCGATGTTTGCTTGTTTTGGAGTTCTTCTTCTGCTTCTTCTTCGATCAGGGGATAGGTTCCAGGCCGGCAGCCTGGGCTAGCAGGGTGGATGTCGTTTGAGTTTCTGTTTGTGTTTTCACCTGTAGTCGGATGGTGCTCTTATGTATGATGATGTTGTATTTGTGTGGCATTGTATGCCTTATGTATGTATCCCCATCTATTATGAAATGTTGATGTAATGATATCCACCTTGCAAAAGCGTTCCAATATGCGGGTCTATCCTTGGTGTGACCTTCGAGTTCCTTTTGGATAGGGTCACATATTGGGCGTGACATTAAGACCATAGAGAGCTTTG
The DNA here is from genome assembly GCF_002162155.2 of Triticum dicoccoides. Classification (NCBI taxonomy): domain Eukaryota; kingdom Viridiplantae; phylum Streptophyta; class Magnoliopsida; order Poales; family Poaceae; genus Triticum; species Triticum dicoccoides. The sequence goes on along the minus strand of NC_041391.1, from coordinate 419,198,959 downwards.
TGAAGTTTGTAAACATGGTTGGGTTTCTTAGGATTGACAAAGCCGGGAGGTTGCTTAACATAAACTTCCTTCTCTATTTCACCATTTAGAAAAGCACTTTTAATGTCCATTTGGTACAAGGTGATGTCATGATGATTAGCATAGGCAAGTAAGATGCAGATGGACTCAAGTCTAGCAACGAGGGCGTAAGTCTCACCATAGTCCTTACCTTCGACTTGTGTGTAGCCTTGGGCGACGAGACGTGCTTTGTTGCGAACTACTTGTCCATCTTCATCTTGCTTGTTGCGAAACACCCATTTGGTACCGATGATGTTGTGGTTGTTGTCAGGCTTCTCAACCAATGTCGAGACTTGATTCCTCTCAAAGTTATGTAGCTCTTCATGCATAGCATTTATCCAATCCGGATCTTCCAATGCTTCTTCAACCTTCATAGGTTCAATGCTAGAGATGAAAGAATAGTTTTCACAAAAGTTAGCTAAACAAGTTTTAGAGCGAGTGATTCTCCCGGTTTGAATGTCATTGTAGATTTTCTCGACGGGATGATCTTTAGCAATTCTTGCTCGAACTCGTGAAAGCTTTTGCTTGGGTCTTTGTTGAACATCTTCATCTTGTTCTTCTTCTTCTTGGCCTTCTTCATTGTTGGCATTGTCATTCTCTTGTCGTGGTGGAGGAGGCTGTTGACGTTCATCTTGATGCACTTCCTCGTTTTCTTCATCTTGGTGTGTCCCGCTTGTGGATGCTTCTGTATCAACTCTTGGTTCACCTTGTTGTGAAGTTGAAGCTTCCACTTGGACGGACGAGGTACTCTCCTTCACCTCCGTTGGACGAACCTTGCCAATAGCCAAGTCTTGAATTGCTTCCGAAGGATCTTTGTCACCTACATCAATTGGCAATTGATGTACTTGCGAGCCGTTAGATTCATCAAACTTCACATCTACCATCTCTTCAACCTTCCGAGTGAAATTGTTGTAGACACGGTAAGTGCGAGAGTTTGAGCCATAACCTAGTAGGAAACCTTCATGAGATTTAGGAGCAAATTTAGAGCGACTATGCTTATCAAGAATGTAGCACTTTGAGCCGAATACTCGAAAGTATCCAACTTGGGGTTTGTTACCGGTGAGGAGCTCGTATGCCGTCTTGCCGAGTAGCATGTGAGGATACAAGCGATTTGTTGCATGACAAGCTGTCTCAACCGCTTCCGCCTAAAAGTGCTTCGGCGTCTTGTACTCATCAAGCATCGTTCTCGCCATTTCGATGAGCGTGCGGTTCTTCATCTCAACAACTCCGTTTTGTTGAGGTGTGTACGTAGCCGAGAACTCGTGTGAAATCCCTTCTTCATCAAGAAAGGTGTCCACATTTGCGTTCTTGAACTCCGTTCTGTTGTCGCTACAAACCTTCTTGATCTTCACTTCAAAAGTATTTTGGGCCTTCCTAGAGAAGTTTTTGAAGATCTTTTGGACCTGTGATTTATCATCGAGAAAGAACACCCACGTAAATCTTGAAAAATCATCAACTATAACTAGACCAAAAGAATTTCCACCGAGACTCTTGTAAGAGTTGGGACCAAAGAGATCCATGTGAAGTAGCTCGAGTGGCCTCCTTGTGGTCATGATGTTCTTCACGGGATGCCTTCCTCCAACCTGTTTACCTGCCTGACAAGCGCCCCAAAGTCTATCCTTATCAAATATGACAGCGCAAAGTCTATCCTTATCAAATATGACATCGTTAACTCCAAGGATATGATTTCCTTTAATAAGCTTGTCAAGGTTTCGCATACCAACATGACATAATCGTCTATGCCATAACCAACCTTTTGAGGATTTAGCAATGAAGCAAGTTTTAGGTTGAGCCTTTTTAGTGAAATCAACAATGTATAGATCACCTCTACGCACATCGGTAAAGACCATTTTATGATTATCTCGACGAAACACTTGGCAGTCTACTTCAGTAAATAGAACATTGAAACCGAAATCAGCAAGTCTAGATACTGAAAGTAAGTTGTAACCAAGAGATTCAACGAGCATGACATTTTGTATGGAGCTTTCATGTGATATGGCCACCTTACCGAGGCCAACCACCTTACCCTTTGAGTTGTCACTGGAAGTGACATACTTTCGAGGACTATCATTATCAGCAAGCTCACGAAACATGTCTTTATCTCCGGTCATGTGATCGATACATCCACTATCAAGAACCCATTCCTTTCCTCCTGACATATATCCCCGAAAATTTTCCATAAGACCAAAATGTCTCATTGCCTCATCAAGATCGAAGTCACTATCATCATCCTCATCATAGTATCCATGTTCAACATCGTCATGTGGTGGATCAAGTCCTAGAGAGGGTGATTCATTAGAGTGAGTTTGACAATGATATTGCTTATGAATTTTTATAGCTTCGGAAATAATATCACTAATAATACCAAAATTTCCTTTGGCACGCATAAGGTTTGTAAGCTCAAATAGACGATCACCAAACATAGGATCACTAGTATTCATCTTACTCAAGGCAATAGACTTATGGAGAATTTCATCAAGATTCTTCAAGGAATAATCTGGAAATCGTTCCTCAAGAAATTTCCATATGGTCTAGGCACACTTAAAAGTAGGCAAACATCCAATCAAGTTTCTTGGCAATCCTCTAATGATAAGTTCGGCAGTTCTAAGATTCCTAATCATGTCAATTGACTCATCATGGGTAGGATGCATAGGATCAACATAAGGTGCACAAGGGCTAGCAATGTACTTGTTCAAATGATATTGATTGAAAATAACAAGCATCTCATTTTTCCACTCATGAAAATACTCCATCAAGAATAGGCACTCTATGTCTAAGACTCTCAATAGTAGACTCATCCATCTTCCTCCAATGGTGATTAAACCAAAGCAATGGAGACCAATGCTCTGATACCACTTGTAGGACCTTGAGAAGAGGTGTCTAGAGGGGGGGGTGATTAGACACTAAGTACCAAAGTTGCAGTTTTTAAGTTCTTTAAGTTTAAGTGGAGTTTAGGCACAATTTCAACATTCACAATACATATCAAGCAAGAATGCAAAGAGTATATGAGCAGCGGAAAGTAAAGCATGCAACTTGCAAGAAAGTAAAGGGAAGGGTTTGGAGGATTCAAACGCAATTGGAGACACAGATGTTTTTGGCGTGGTTCTGATAGGTGGTGCTATCGTACATCCACGTTGATGGAGACTTCAACCCACGAAGGGTAACGGTTGCACGAGTCCACGGAGGGCTCCACCCACGAAGGGTCCACGAAGAAGCAACCTTCTCTATCCCACCATGGTCGTTGCCCACGAAGGACTTTCCTCACTAGCGGTAGATCTTCACGAAGTAGGCGATCTCCTTGCCCTTACAGACTCCTTGGTTCAACTCCACAATCTTGTCGGAGGATCCCAAGTGACACCTAGCTAATCTAGGAGACACCACTCTCCAAGAAGTAACAAATGGTGCGTTGATGGTGAACTCCTCGCTCTTGTGCTTCAAATGATAGTCTTCCCAACACTCAACTCTCTCTCTCTCTCATAGGATTTGGATCTAGTGGAAAGAAGATTTGAGTGGAAAGCAACTTGGGGAGGGCTAGAGATCAAGATTCATATGGTAGGAATGGAATATCTTGGCCTCAACACATGAGTAGGTAGTTCTCTCTCAGAAAATGTGTGCTGGAAGTGTAGGTTCAGTCTGATGGCTCTCTCCATGAATGAAGAGGAGGTGGAGGGGTATATATAGCCTCCACACAAAATCTAACCCTTACACACAATCTACAAAACTCGGTGGGACCGAATCGTTAAACTCGGTCAGACCGATTTAGCAAATAATATGACCGTTAGGGTTTTCGGTGGGACCGAAATGCAACTCGGTGAGACCGATCCGATTAGGGTTAGGGCATAATGTAATCTCGGTAAGACCGATTACACAAACTCGGTGAGACCAATTTTGGTAATAACCTTTCCAGTGAGTTGGTCAGGCAAACTCAGTGGGACCGATTACTCAAACTCGGTGGGACCGATTTTGGTAATAAGTTATCCAGAGAGTTTGCATTGTAATCTCGGTAGTATCGATTGCTCAAACTCGGTGCGACCGATTTTGATAATGGACATACACAGAGAGATTACAATCCCATCTCAGTGAGACCGAGAATCCTATCGGTAAGACCGATCTTCTTAGGGTTTGTGGCAGTGGCTATGACTTTTGGAATCGGTGGCGCCGGATAGGAAGAATCGGTGTGACCGATTTTGGCTTTGGGTTTAGGACATTTGTGGAAGTGGGAAAGTAGATGAGGGTTTTGGAGCATATCACAAAGCACATGAAGCAAGAGGCTCATTAAGCAACACCTCATCCCTCCTTGATAGTATTGGCTTTTCCTATAGACTCAATGTGATCTTGGACCACTAAAATATAAAATGAAGAGTCTTGAGCTTGAAGCTTGAGCCAATCCTTTGTCATTAGCATCTTGAAGGAGTTCCCACATCCTTTAGTCCATGCCACTCCATTGTTGAACTTATCTGAAACATACTAGATAAAAGTGTTAGTCCAATAAGAGATATGTTGACATTAATTACCAAAACCACCTAGGGAGCACTTGTGCTTTCACCCGTTGTTCCCCGTCGCCGGCTACCAACGCCGCCACCGGCCCGGCGGGGAACGAGCAGCAGGCCTCATCCCTGCATCCTTCGGTGCGGCTTGATGGCCGCACCGCCACCCCGTCACCGACTCCTCCCGGATCGTCGTCTCGTGCCCGTCGCGCCTACGGAAGCGCCACCCGCTCCAACAACCAACGCCGATGCTAGGGCCAGGGGGCTCCGAGCCTTGGCCCCCGCCTTGCGGCAGGTGCGGTGGCCGCCCAAGTTCAGCCCAAGATGCCGCCGCTCTACAACAGCGCGGTGGACCCGCTAGTTTTCCTACTGGCATACAAGGAGGCTATCCTCAATGCTGGGGGCGACGACAGGGTGATGGCCAACTGGTTTCCCATGGCCCTCAACGGCGTCCCGCGCCAGCACCCCCGGTCATCGCAGCTCTCCTGGGCAGCTCGTAGGCGCCGCCCGCGAGCCGCCACGTCAAGCCATTCACCTGCCAGATCGGTGTCACCTCCAAGCGCCAGGGAGCTCCCCCAGGTTGGGTGGCGCCCGAGGCCAATCTGACCTTCAACTCGGACGATCACCCCACCAACCCCGCCAGTTCGGGTGCGCTCCTGATGCTGTGCACCCCCACCATCTGCCAAGTGGCTATCACCAGGACCCTCATCGACAGCGGAGCTGGCCTCAACGTGCTCCCAGCGAAGGCCTTTAGCCTCGTCCACGTGCCACTCGAGCGGCTTCAGCCCAGCAGGCCCTTCTCGGGTGTCGGAGCCGGTTCCACTATCTCCTTAGGGCAAATCCGCCTCCAGGTGACCTTCGGCACCTACAACAACTTCCACACAGAGCTGATCGACTTCGGCATCGCTCCCATCGGCCTCCCCTACAACGCCATCCTTGGCTACCCGGCCTTGGCCCGGTTCATGGCAGCAACTCACCCGGCTTACAACCTCATGAAGATGCCCGGGAGCAGCGGCGTCCTCACCGTGTCAGGAGACACAAGAGATGCGCTGTAGACACTCAAGCTTGCCTTCAAGACAGCCGCGGCGGCACAGCCTGCCAGCTCCGACGACGCCACTGAGCCCAAGGGGGCCGCACTAGCCAAGAAGAGGCAGCTATTCACCGAAGACAAGGCGAAAACCAAGCAGGTACCGGTCGATGAGGACGGGTCCACTAATGCCACCTTCACCATAGGCGCCAACCTTGAACCCGAGGAGGAGGAGGCCTTGGTGCAGTTCCTGCATGCGAACAAGAAGGTGTTCGCGTGGGAACCTGATCAGCTAGCAGGGGTCCCGAGGGGCGTGATTGAGCATCACCTCAACGTGTGCCCCAACGTGCGCCCCGTGAAGCAGAAAGCGAGGCGGCAGTCCACTGAGAAGCAAGCTTTCATCGTCCAAGAGACCCATAAGCTAGAGGCGGCAGGGGTTATTCGTGAGGTCCGCTACCCAGATTGGTTGGCTAACCCGGTTGTCGTGGCAAAGAAGGGGGGAAAGGAACGCATGTGTGTCGACTTCACCAACCTCAAGAAGGCCTGCCTGCAGGACCCATTTCTGCTTCCTCGCATCGACCAGATCATCGACTCCACCACTGAGTGTGACCTGTTATGCTTCCTGGATGCCTTCTCGGGCTATCACCAGATCAAGATGGCGGTAGAAGACGTGGAAAAAACGGCTTTCCTGACCCCGTGTGGAGTGTACTGCTATACATGCATGCCGTTTGGGCTACGCAACGCAGGTGCGACCTTTCAGCGGCTGATGCACATCGCCTTGGGTCGGCAGCTCGGGAGGAATGCTGAGGCTTACGTCGATGACATTGTGGTGAAGTATTGGGAGGCAAAAACCCTGATACAGGACTTGGAGGAAACCTTCGCGAGCCTCAATGAGTTGGACCTACGGCTCAACCCGGAGAAGTGCGTGTTTGGAGTCCCCTTGGGCAAGCTCCTGGGTTTCCTCGTATCTCACAGGGGCATCGAGGCCAACCCGGAGAAGGTCAAAGCATTCGAGGACATGAGCCCCCCGAAGACCCTCAGAGAGATGTAGAAGCTCACCGGGTGTGTGACCGCGCTAGGACGCTTCATCTCCAAGCTGGGGGAACGAGCACTGCCCTTCTTCAAGCTGATGAAGAAGAAGGGCCCCTTTGAATGGACTGAAGAGGCCAACAAGGCGTTCCAGGATCTCAAGAGGTACTTAACCAGCCCTCCGGTGATGGTAGCCCCGCGTCCTCGAGAGCCCCTGGTGCTCTACCTTGCAGCCACCCCCTACTCCGCCAGCGCAGCCCTGGTGGCGGTTAGGGAGGAGCATCAGACCAAGGCCGCAGCAACCGTCCGGGTCGAGGCAAAGCAGAGCCAAGAAGGCTTAACGAAGACCACGACTGCAGCCGAAAAGGATCAGCCGTAGCAGGGGAGCACACCCAGAATAGAAGAGGCCCCTCCAAGCAATCAATCGCTGGGGGCTCCATCGTCTCAGGAGGCACCCCAACCTCCGGAGGATGCAAGCAACGCCAACACTCTCAACCTCGTCGAGCACCCCGTGTACTTCGTCAGCATGGTGCTACGAGACGTAAGGGCGCAGTACCCCATGCCTCAAAAACTCCTCCTCACACTGCTGGTGGCCTCACGCAAGATGCGGCACTACTTCCAAGGCCATACCATCAAGGTCGTCTCAGCATACCCCTTGGAAAGGGTACTCAGGAGCCCCAACTCAGCTGGGAGAGTCGCTGAGTGGAACATTGAGCTGCAAGCGTTTCAGCTAGAGTTTAGCATGACCAGAGTCATCAACGGGGCTGCACTTGCGTACTTCATGGCGGAATGGGCAGAGGCGCCAGGCCTCGAGGCTGATGAGGATCGATCGCTTTCCCCGGTAAGTGAGGCACCGGATGGCTGGGTCATGTACTTCAACGGGGCGTTCTCCCGACACGGCGCGGGGGCTGGCGCGGTGCTCGTATCTCCCACTCAAGACAAGCTCTACTACGCTGTACAACTTTGTTTCCAGCATGGAGAAAAGGTCTCCAACAACATAGCAGAGTACGAAGGCCTGATAGCAGCCTGAAAGCTGCAGTCACCTTGGGGGTAAAGCGCCTCACCATCAAGGGCGATTCACAGCTCCTCGTCAACTTCTCCAACAAAGTATATGAGCCGAAGGACGAGCACATGGAAGCCTACCTCGCGGAGGTCCGCAGGATGGAGAAGCAGTTCTGGGGGCTGGAGTTGCAGCATGTGCCTTGCAGCACCAATCAAGAGGCTGATGACATCGCCAAGAGGGCATCCAGGCGGCTGCCTCAGGAGCCTGGCGTCATCAAGGAGAGACTCTTCAAGCCCTCGGCGGCGCCATCACTACCAAGCACGGCGCAGTCTCCGAAAGAGCTCCCTCAGCCGCCTGCCTCAGGAGCCCCGGTCTGCGTCCTGGCCTCAGGGGCACACCTGCTCCTGGCGTTGGAGCCTTAGGAAGGATGCTGGATCACAGAGCTCAGGAACTACCTGACACAAGGGACCTTACCGGAGAAGGAGGAGGAAGCAGAGCGCGTGGCACGGCAGGCCATGGCCTACTGCATCAAGGAAGGAGAGCTCTACCAGAGGCGACCAAATGATGGGTCCCTGCTTTGCATTTCCAGAGAGCAAGGGAAGGAGCTGCTGGCAGACATGCGCGGTGGAGATTGTGGGTGAGGGAGTCCTGGATTAGGGGGTGTCCGGATAGCCGAACTATCACCTTTGGCCGGACTCCTGGACTATGAAGATACAAGATTGAAGACTTCGTCCCGTGTCCAGATGGGACTTTCCTTGGCGTGGAAGGCAAGCTTGGCGATACGGATATGTAGATCTTCTACCATTGTAACCGACTCTATGTAACCCGAACCCTCTTTGGTGCCTATATAAACCAGAGGGTTTTAGTCCGTAGGACGAACAACAATCATACCATAGGCTAGCTTCTAGGGTTTAGCCTCTCTGATCTCATGGTAGATCTACTCTTGAACTACCCATATCATCAAAATCAATCAAGCAGGAGTAGGGTTTTACCTCCGTCAAGAGGGCCCGAACCTGGGTAAAAGCATTGTGTCCCTTGTCTCCTGTTACCATCCGCCTAGACGCACAGTTCGGGACCCCCTACCCGAGATCCGCCGGTTTTGACACCGACATTGGTGCTTTCATTGAGAGTTCCTCTATGTCGTCATATTTAGGCCCGATGGCTCCTCCGATCATCAACAACGATGTGGTCCAGGGTGAGACTTTTCTCCCCGGACAGATCTTCGTATTCGGCGGCTTCGCACTGCGGGCCAATTCGCTTGGCCATCTAGAGCAGATTGAAACCTACGCCCCTGGCCATCAGGTCAGATTTGGAAGTTTGAATTACACGGCTGACGTCCGCGGAGACTTGATCTTCGACGGGTTCGAGCCATAGCCAAGTGCATCGTACTGTCATGAGGGGCATGATATAGCTCTGCCGCTGAATAGTGCCCTGGAGACCGCACCGGTGTCTGCTTCGACCCTTAGCTCGGAGCCGACTGCGCCGCTCGAGGACAGGTGGTTGGACACTGCCTTGGGGGCTGCTATCTCAACGACGATTGAGCCGAACATCAACCCTGCCCTTTGCGAAGCTCGTGACTCCAAGGTGCCGGACTCCTCTCCGGACTCCGAACCTTCCGCGCCCCTGCCAATCGAATCCGATTGGGCGCTGATCATGGAGTTCACTGCCGCGGACATCTTTCAGCATTCGCCCTTTGGCGACATCCTGAATTGACTAAAGTCTCTCTCTTTATCAGGAGAGCCCTGGCCGGACTATGGTCAGGAAGGTTGGGATGCGGACGGTGAAGAAATTCAAAGCCCACCCACCACCCACTTCGTAGCCACTGTCGATGATTTAACCGACATGCTCGACTTCAACTCCAAAGACATCGACGGTATAGACGACGATGCAGGAGACGACCAAGAACCAGCGCCTACAGGGCACTGGAAGGCCACCTTGTCATACGACATTTACATGATGGACATCCCAAAAGATGGGAATGGCGATGGAACAACCTAGGATGACCCCTCCAAGAAACAGCCTAAGCGCCGGCGTCAGCGGCGCCGCTCTAAATCCCACCACAGCAAAAACAGTGATTCCGGCAGGGGAGACAATAACACCCCGGACAGTGCCGAAGACAACCCCCTCCAGCAAGATTCAGTGCAGGAGGATGGAGAAGCCAGCCCTCATGAGAGAGCGGCAGGCAGAGAGGTAGAGGACGATAATTACATGCCTCCCTCCGAAGACGAGGCAAGCCTCGACGACGACGAATTTGTCGTGCCTGAGGATCCCGTCTAAAAAGAGCGTTTCAAACGCAGGCTTATGGCCACGGCAAGCAGCCTCCATAAAAAGCAGCAACAGCTTAGAGCTGACCAAGACTTGCTAGCCAACAGATGGACTGAAGTCCTTGTGTCCAAAGAGTATGAACTCGAACGCCCCTCCAAGAGCTACACAAAACGCAGGCTGCTACCCCGATTAGAGGAGGAAGCACCTAAACTTACATCACCAGTGCATGATAGGGCCGACCGGCCACCTCGTGGCCGCGACAGAGAGGCCTCTCGGCCCTCCACTCAAACCGCACCCTGGTGCCGCTCAAAAAATACCAAGGCGCGGGAAAATGCGCCAGACCTGCGGGATATACTAGAGGACAAGGCAAGGCAAACAAGATCGATCTACGGATCGCGTGGGTGCCCCACGATACGTGATGATAACCGTCACGCCGGATATGGCAATTCCGGCTGGGCTGAACACATTAGACAAAGCTCATTTGAGCTGCGTCGTGATATAGCCCAATACAGAGACGCCGCACACCCACTATGCTTCACAGACGAAGTGATGGATCATCAAATCCCTGAGGGTTTCAAACCCGTAAACATTGAATCATACGATGGCACAACAAATCCTGCAGTCTGGATCGAGGACTATCTCCTTCATATCCACATGGCCCGCGGTGATGATCTACACGCCATCAAATACCTCCCACTCAAGCTTAAAGGACCAGCTCGGTGTTGGCTTAACAGCTTGCCAGCGGAGTCAATTCGTTGTTGGGAAGACCTAAAAGCCGCATTCCTCGACAACTTCCAAGGCACCTATGTGCGACCACCAGACGCCGATGACCTAAGCCACATAATTCAGCAGCCAAAGGAGTCAACCAGACAATTCTGGACACGGTTCCTAACCAAGAAAAACCAAATCGTCGACTATCCGGATGCAGAGGACCTTGCAGCCTTCAAACATAACATCCGCGACGAGTGGCTTGCCCGATACCTAGGACAGAAAAAGCCGAAATCCATGGCAGCCCTCACAACACTCATGACCCGCTTTTGCGTGGGAGAGGACATCTGGCTAGCTCGTAGTAACAACATGACCAAGAGCCCTGGTAATTCGGATACCAAGGACAGCAACGGCAGGTTGCGTCGCAACAAGCACAAGCGCCGCATTAATGGCGATAATACTGAGGATACGGCAGTCAATGCTGGATTCAGAGGCTCTAAACCCGGTCAGCGGAAAAAGCCATTCAAAAGAAATACTCCGGGCCCGTCCAATTTGGACCGAATAGTCGATCGCTCGTGCCAGATACACGACACCCACAAAAAACCAGCCAACCACAACAACAGGGATTGTTCGGTGTTCAAGCAGGCAGGCAAGTTAAATGCCGAAAACAATGAAAAGGGGCTGCATAGTGACAATTAGGAGGAGCTCCGGCCGCCGAACAATAGAGGACAGAAGGGCTTCCCCCTACAAGTGCGGGGCGGTAAACATGATATACGCAACCCACATACCCAAAAGGGAGCGGAAGCGTGCACTAAGGGACGTATATGCGATGGTGCCAGTCGCCCCAAAGTTCAATCCGTAGTCCTCCTGCCCGATCACTTTTGATCGAAGGGACCACCCCACTAGCATCCGCCATGGCAGATTCGCTGCATTGGTTCTAGACCCAATCGTTGACGGATTTCACCTCACTAGAGTCCTGATGGACGGCGGCAACAGCCTGAACCTGCTTTATCAGGATACAATGCGCAAAATGGGCATAGACCCCTCAAGGATTAAACCCACAAAGACGACCTTTAAAGGCGTCATACCAGGTGTAGAGGCCAACTGTACAGGCTCAGTTACACTTGAAGTGGTCTTCGGATCCCCGGATAACTATCGAAGCGTGGAGTTAATCTTCGACATAGTCCCGTTCCGCAGCGGCTATCATGCACTGCTCGGACGAACCGCATTTGCAAAGTTCAATGCGGTGCCGCACTACGCATACCTCAAGCTCAAGATGCCAGGCCCTCGAGGAGTCATTCCGGTCAACGAAAACACTGAACGCTCTCTCCGAACAGAGGAGCATACGGCGGCTCTCGCGGCGGAAGTACAAAGCAGCCTCTCAAGGCAATTCTCGAGTCCGGCTATTAAACTCCGGACATCGTCAAGCGCGCCCGGAGTAACCTACAACAAGACCGCCTGGCACGTCCAGAGCACGCGTAGCAATGCGGCCCCAACCCCAGCCCTCGCAAAATTGCGAAACCAATACTACGGGTACATAATTACGCTCTGGAAATACCATGGGCATAGGGGGAGGGGCACGATCACGGCAGGCCCAGAATGCGGCTCAACCGCACCAGGGGCTCCCGATTGTGTAATTCTTTTTTCTTATTTTCAGGACTCCTTTATCAAGAAGCCCTTTCCAGAAGTAGAATCGCCGAACATACGATGCAATAGCCAGGGAAGCAGAGAGCTACGTCGAGTATCCAGGTGGTCTCTATAACGAGCAGTATACTTGTTTTACATATCATCCTGCAGCTCGCTCCTGGAGGGGGACATGTCAAATAGTCCCGTCCCTTGCTTATCGCACTATTTGTATCGTTCTGCTTTTACCGCACCTTTTTTAATAAACAATGCACAACTTTTGCCTATTATTGCATTCCTTTTTCTTATATATATATGTTCACTCATGACATGTTGCATCCGTACGCTTTGGTACGGCCAAATACACCAGGGGCTTAAGTACCCAAAAATATGGTGTGATAAGTCCGAACACTTTCACAAGTGCGGCACCCCGAACTTATAGCATTATATTCATCGGCTCCGAATCATGTCTTGGGTCAATAGTTGGGTTTGCCCGGCTCCCATGTTTTGGTACCTTACGTTCCATTATATTGGCTAAGGTAGCGCTGGGAGAACCACTGCGATTGTGCCCCGGTTGAGCTGGGTTAAGCACCTCAGTGGAGAAAGCTAAAACTGACAGTCATGATAGGCAGAGCCGATCGCTGTTCGAGAGGTTTTTCAAGTCCCTAAAGACTTATGCCGCTTAGAGCGAGGAGTCGGCTTTTTCCGGCCCAGGCATGGATAGCGCCCCGAACTCGGTCTTCCGAATACTAGGGGCTTCGCCGAAATTTAAAATTATAGAATTCTATGGCTAAGTGAGAGTGTTCAAGCATTATAGTCCGGTTGCCTCGTTCGTTGCGTTGAGCGCCTCCCTCGAAGGACCCATGAATGGGAAAAAGAGCGCTCAAGTTTATCCCGAACACCCCAGCACTCACGGCATGGGGGCAGAAGCCGACGACTCGCCATCTCTCAAATTTAATGAACGGTCGCACAGAAGGAAATATTTTAAATTCACAAGCGTTGCTTAGCGCATATGAACAAGTTTTCAAGCGTACAAGATAACAAATGCGAGTTTACTCAAAAATTACATCTTTGGAGCATTCACCCGCTATAAGGCGGGCACCCTTCAGGACGCCCGGATAATACATCTCGGGCTTGCGATACTCCCTGCCCGGCGGTGGAGCGTCCGCCACAAGCTTATCAGCGTCCATCTTGCCCCAGTGCACTTTAGCACGGGCAAGGGGCCTACGGGCACCTTCGATACAGACGGAGCGCTTGACGACTTCAATCCATGGACAGGCGTCCAGCAGCCGCCTCACCAGCCCGAAGTAGCTCCCAGGCATGGCTTCCTTAGGCCACAGCCAAACTATGAGGCACATCATGGCCTGTTCGGCCACCTTATGGAGCTCGACCAGCTGCTTCAGCTGGTCGCTCAAGGGCATCGGGTGTCCGGTCTCAGCATACTGAGACCAGAACACCTTCTCCGTCGAGCTCCCCTCCTCGGCCCGGTAGAATGTGGCAGCGTCGGACACACTGCAGGGCAGATCTGCGAATGCTCCTGGAGAGCTCTGGATTCGGGTAAGTAACAAGTAATTCACTTTCACGTGCTTGCTTTGCATGAAGAATGCCTTACCCGCCGCTATCTTCTTCATCGCCTCAATTTCCTGGAGGGCTTTCTGGGCTTTGGCCTTAGCGGCTTTGGCGCTCTCAAGAGCCGAGGCAAGCTCGGACTCTCGAGTCTTTGAGTCACGCTCCCTCTCGTGTTTTTCCACGAGAGCCTGGAGCTCTTGCCGCACCTCCGCCACCCGCGCCTCCTGCTTCTCTCGCTCGGTGTGCTCCGCGGCCGCATTTCTTTCAGCCTTGGACAAGCCTCCTTCAGGGTCGCCACCTCGTTCGTGGCCCCTGCAATTCTTATGTTATTCCTGTCATTTTTTGCAACCACATCTTTAATATACTTCCATAAGGTATTACTTACCTTCCTTGTCCTCGAGCTGCTTATTGGCAAGGCCGAGATAGTTCTTGGACCGCTCGAGGCTCTGCTTCAATGCATTGACCCCCGCAGCCAGTGCGGCAGAGGTCAGCAGCGCAGCCTGCATCCCCCATATTGACATACTCCCTCCGTCCGGGAAAAGTTGTCCCCAACGACATTTTGCGAAAATCACCTCCCCTTTCTTCCGACAAACGATGCAGCCCTCCCACTGTCTGCTTCTCTGCTCCGTCGCCTCACCACGCGCCGGCCGCCTGCTCCGTCACCTCGCCGCCTACTCTGTCGCCTCGCCGCCTGCTCCGTCGCCTCGCCGCATGTCGGCCGCCTTCTCCCCCTCGTCTAGCCGCTTCTCTCCGTCCGCACTAGGAGATCAAGAGGGAAGGGATCCCCTTTTCTGTAAAGCTCGCGCCTTGCCGGCTCCATCGGCGGCGCTCGATGACCCGCTCCTCGTCCTCGAGCACCTCCTCCAGACCTCCAGCTTCGGTGGCGGCGCTCTATGACCCGCTCCTCGTCCTCGAGCACCTCCTCCAGACCTCCAGCTCCGGCGGCGGCGCTCGATGACCCGCTCCTCGTCCTCGAGCACCTCCTCCAGACCTCCAGCTCCGGCGGCAGTGGCGTGGGAAACATGACCCGGGCATGGGGAAGACGAAGACTTGCTCCAGCAGCTTGTCTTGCTCCTCGAGCTGGTGGGATGATGATGGAGGACCTGCACTCTTGGCTCCACCAGCGCCGCCTCTGCCGCTTCTGCTTTTGCTCCCCGCTCTCCCACAGCGCAGGTTTGTCTTCTGAATTTACAGGTGATGTCTGTCTGTTGAAGCAAGCAGGTGAGCTTATTTTTTGCAGCGATTGGTTTGTGCAGCGATTGGAGGAGGAATAGAGTATTGCAGAGGAATGGATGCTGCTTCTTTTGGTGCAGGTGAGCCATAGAGTATTGGGAGTACGAGTAAAGTACTGACAAAATTCAGTTAGCCATGGAGTGCAATAGATGAACATACAGTATAGATTCAGTTAGCCTTGCACTTTGCATGCTTCCAGTATTGGTGAACATAAAGTAGATAGGCATACAGTATAAATTCAGTATAAACAGTATTGGTGATAATTGAATTCAGTTGGTGACAAAATCACTACTTTGTGTACACATTGACTGAATTTAACTTGGGAGTACAGTCACTACATTGCTTCTCTGCTTACAAAATTCAGATTGAATTTCACTATCAAAAGAAAAGAAGTGGAGATTAAATGCACAAGCACTTCAATTGTGTGCTCAGTAAAATTACCAAGTTCAGTAAAATTCAGTCTATGAATTCAGTTTACTGTGTGCTCAATTGTGTGCATCATTGAGACAGTTACTGTTCATGAATTGGAGTAGATCTCTAGTTTCATGTTTTAGGTAGCATCGTCCATGGATGCATTCACTATTTCAATCAACTCCTGTAGATTGGATTCAGTACAAAATTCAGTTAACTCCTATAGAAAAGAGAGATTCCAACTTAATCAATTTAATTCAGTAGAATTTATTTCCACATAGTCCCCTGTTTCCAGGTCAAAATTGAATGTTGACACTAGTAGTAAGAGTAGAAGAAGAATAATTCCAAATAAACTCAAATAAAGTTAGTCAAAAGTGGCTACACAAAAATTTAGTCACAAGTTTGCTTTAGTATATGCAATTTGTAATGTTAACTAATTCAAATAATCTAAGATCAATACCAGAACATGCCAATTATTGATGCTTATTTTTGTTTTCCTCTCTGTAGGAGCAGATTTGCTCCTGATCTTTATTCTACAGGAGCAGCTATGTGATGGATTTGTTAGTCCTTGTAGTATCCCTGTTGATATTATTCCAAATAAATTTAAATAAAATCAAAAATTCAGTCACTAGTGATGGATTATGCTCAGTAAAATTACCAAGTTCACTAAAGTCAGTCTAAAATTGACAGCAAACTGCTGTTAAAACATCCACATTTTGTTATTTTGGTTAATTGAAAACAAAAGCTATGTGATGCAGGTTTGCATGTGAAGACCTTCACTCTGTGCTCATCATGTAAGCCACTTTGTACTCTTATTGTGTTGTCTTTTCTCCGTCTTTCTGTCTGGAAGGATTTGGGGATGTTTTCAGAGATGTTGTCCTTCTCTCATTTTAGACCATGATCATTTTAGTGATACAGTTCAGAAACAAGGAAATTTAGTTGATGAAAGCACATTCCATGAACATCAAGGAAATTTTAGTAAACTGCAGTAGGGTTTTTCCAAGTTAGTGCTTGCAAAATTTGTCACTGTCAACTGAAACATGAGTTTATGTTTTCATTTTCCAAGCTAGTGCTTGCAAAATTTGCAAGCATTATTGTTTTTTTTTCTTTGTACAATATGGCAGTAGAGACCATGACAGTACTGAACATATACTCCCATGAATTTTTTATGCTCCTACTCCACTTTATGAGTTTTTTTAAACTGCCAAATGACAATTTACTGAAGATGCAGAGAAGATGCTAGTAGTATCTCTCACAAGTTAACTTAATCTTGGAAAGTTCACTTTATGTGCTCACATTCGATCGTGTGTAATAGTTCTACGAAGGTAATCTTGTAGAGAATAAGCTTAACAACCCTGCTTTTATGTGCTCATATTTTGAAAGCTTTTCCTCCTGTGGGCGCTCTAACAGCTCAAAAAAAAGTGATCACATATTAAATTCCTGAATAATGTTCTTTTATCTTGAGGAAATTACATAATCAATATTAGTACCCGGCTAAAGGGGAAGTACTATGGGGTAAACATTTAGCCAAATGCAATTCAGAGCCGACCTGAATGTTGTTGCTTTAGACTTCAGAGTTATGTTTACATCTTTGACATAGGATAAATGATTATAAATGCAGAGCCCACCTGAATGTTGTTGCTTTAGACTTCAGAGTTGCTTTATTTTTTACATAATCAATCTTCAGAATTTAGCCAGGCTTATCGAGCCTTAATCATCATCCAACCACTTAGCCATCATTCCTTATAGCGTTATAATCTACTGCAATTTGATCTTGATGCAGAGAAGATTCTAGTAGTATCTCTCACAAGTTAACTAGAACAATTGACAGCAAATTGACAGCAACAGTAGATCAGAAATTGCTTCTACTCTAGGTGAGGTTCAGAAATTATCCAAAGATTCAGTTAACTTTTGTTAACATTCAGTTAACTGATGAACTTTGGACATTGAGGGACAGATTCAGTTTACTTCTGTGTTAACTAAATCTTTTTTGCAACATTTCTGCAGAGTACTCTGACCGGCAGCATGATCAATTGTGTTTGAAATTAATGAACAAGTGCAAGGATCAGAAATTGGATCTTCTTCTCACCGGCAGCATGATCGACTGTGTTTGACATTAATGAACAAGTGCAAGGATCGGAAATTGGAGCTTCCTCTCACCGGCAGCAACACAAGCAGGGTAGCTCCAGGCAGCAGCACGAGCAGGCCCGCCTGGGACGAGCAGCAACTTGCAGACGAGCAGCAGGTCAAGGAGAGGAGTGGGGGAGACGACAGGGGCCTCGAAGTTGAGGATGAGCTTCAATTCCAGGCCCGCCGGGAGCTCAAGGGCCAGGCGCTCGAGACCCAGGCGCGCGCAGGTCCTGGCGGCAACGCAGGCCCTGGCTTGCGGGAGGGGATAGCAGCGCAGCCTTGGGCGGCGGAAGGGGTGAATACGGGAGAGGATGGCGGCGGTGCATCGCCATTCAGCCGTGGAGCCGCCGCCCGTCGAGGTTGTCGCCGTGGAGGAGTAGGTGGATGGCGCAGCTCGCCTCGGGCGGCGCAGGTGGGCGCGGGCGGCGTTGGTTCACAGCGGTGGTGCAGCTTGCCTCGGACGACGCAGGTGGGCAAGGGCGGCGGTGGTTCACAGCGGCGGCGCAGGTCGTGGCCGTCGTCAACGGGTGCCGACGGTGGCTTGGGCGATGGATGGAGAAAGGAGGAAGAAGCAACCGGGGGCTGATTAGCAAGAGATTTGAAGATGGAAGGTTTTTTTTGCAAATTTAAAAATGAACTAAGCGCTGGACAACTTTTCCCGGACGGAGGGAGTACTTATGTTAGACTCCTGCGTACATCTTTTTAGATCCTCAATTCGGTTTTTTTTCGAACACCAAACTGAGCATCAGGGGCTACTGTCTATGCGGTAATATTTTTACATATCTTAAATACATACCTCAAAGCCTGTTAGAAGGCTGGCACAGGCTTCAGTCAGCCCGCTCTTGGCGGACTGAACTTTCTGGATCACCACACTCATAACAGTGCGGTGCTCCTCGTTGATGGAGGCGCCGTTAAGCGCCTCCAGCAAATTATCCGGTGCCTCCGGTTGGACGGAGGTCACCGGTGTCATAGTCTTGCCCTTCTTACGAAGGGGCCGCCTACCGGACTCCGGAACCACTGAAGGTTCTGGTGCGGAGTCCGGCCCAGGACCGGACTTAGAGCCCTTTGGGGTTTAATCCCCCTTGTGCCGAGAGTCCGGGAGGTTGCCTTGCGGCCCCTCCGGGACCCCCTCCTCCTGGCTGGGCCCCTTTTTGGACCCCACCTCGGCGTCATCCGTAGCGCGAGGAGAGGAGGTGGCCAGAAGCGAAGTGCTATTCACGTTCGACGAAGCCAGGGAGCCGCTCGTTGAAGTGTCGAGCCCGTCCTTGGGTGGGCTGCAGGGTTATATTCGGCGTGAGAAGATTCTGTGCGACAAATGAAACGCCATGAGTGATTCTGGTATCCGGACACTTACGATTTCTCCAGGGGCTTAGCCCTCGTGGCCACTCCTCTTCGTCGTCGGCGGCGTTGGTGGAGTAGTCCGGAGGAAGGGTCCTTCCCTTCTTGGACCCTTCGGCCTCCCCAGTTGGGGCGGCCTTCCTTTTCTTCTCTTCCCCCGCTGGGGGAGAGGCCTCTTTTTCCTCCTCCTCGTCTTCGCGGGAGGAGTCCGCCTCGGAGTCATCGGACGATGAGTCCGATAACACCTGACGCCGGGAACTCTTTCAGGTTCCCGTGGCCTTCTTCTTGGCCTTCTTCTCCGGCACCACATGAGGTGCCGGAGCCAGCAGCCCCGTCAATCGAGCGTCCGCTGGGTCTTCTGGCAAGGGAGCCGGACAGTCAACCTGCCCGAACGTCTTCTGCCAGGCCTGTCAAAGGTAAGGGAGTTTAGATCCTGCATAGAGTCAAACTATGGAAAACAAGTGTCCTGTAAAGGGTAAAATAGCTTACCTCGCCAGCTTGACACTGCGAGCTAAATCCGCGATCTTCGGTAGCGGATGCGGGAGCCTCGGCACCCTTGAACAACACCTTCCAGGCATCTTCATACGTAGTGTCAAAGAGCCTGCTCAAGGTTTGGTGCTGTGCCGGATCAAACTCCCACAAGCTGAAGGCCCGTTGTTAGCATGGGAGGATCCGGCGGATGAGCATGACCTGGACTACGTTGACGAGCTTGAGCTTCTTGTTCACCAGGCTTTGGACGCGGGGTTGGAGTCCGGTCAGCTCTTCCGAATTACCCCATGTTAGGCCCGTCTCTTTCCAAGAGGTGAGCTGTGTAGGGAAGCCAGATCAGAATTTGGGGGCCGCTGCCCAGTTAGGGTCACGCGGCTCGGTGATGTAGAACCACCCCGATTGCCACCCCTTTATGGTCTCCACGAAGGAGCCCTCGAGCCATAGGACGTTGGGCATCTTGCCCACCATGGCACCTCCGCACTCCGCTTGGCGGCCGCCCACTACCTTCGGCTTGACATTGAAGATCTTCAGCCATAAGCCGAAGTGGGGCTGCATGAAGAGGAAGGCCTCGCACACGACGATGAACACCGAGATGTTGAGGATGAAATTCGGGGCCAGATCGTGGAAATCCAGGCCGTAGTAGAACATGAGCCCCCGGACAAATGGGTGAAGTGGAAAACCTAGTCCGCTGAGTAAGTGGGGGAGGAACACCACCCTCTCATGGGGCCTGGGGGTGGGGATAAGCTGCCCCTTGTCGGGGAGACGATGCGCGATGTCACTGGACAAGTATCCGGCCTTCCACAACCTCTTGATGTGCCCATCCGTGACGGAGGAGGCCATCCACTTGCCTCCCGCTCCGGACATGGCTGGGGAAGGTTGAGGCGAGATGTGCGGACTTGGGCGCTGGAACTCGAGTGCGCGGAAATGGATAAGCAAAGGAGGAAGAAGGCGTAAGTAAAAAGGTGGATCCTTATCCCCTTATATGGACGGACGAAGCTATGCATCCCCACCAGCCTGGTAAAACTCGCTTATCTCCCAAGCGTCGTAATCAATGGCACGCCCGTATTGATGAGAATCCTGAAATAAGGGGACACGATCTCTGCTTTGACAAGGCGTGCCAAGGAAACCGCCTCGCTAAACGCGCTGAGGAGGGACAGTAAAAACGATTCGAAGAAAGGCTTGGCCGTGGTGTGATGTCACGCCACGGAATACGTCAGCAGATTGAATTTGTGTAAATGTTATTCTCTCTACGGTGGTATGTGGAACTTATTTTGCAGAGCCGGACACTATCCTTGTGTTCAAAATGTTCTATGAAGTATTCATAGGAGGAACCCTCCTTGCAATGCCGAAGACAATATGCGCGCCGGACTCGTCGTCATTGAAGCCTGGTTCAGGGGCTACTGAGGGAGTCCTGGATTAGGGGGTGTCCGGATAGCCAAACTATCACCTTTGGCCGGACTCCTGGTGAGGGAGTCCTGGACTAGGGGGTGTCCGGATAGCCGGATCACCATCATCGGCCGAACTATCATCGGCCGGACTCCAAGACTATGAAGATACAAGATTGAAGACTTTGTCCCATGTCCGGAGGGGACTTTCCTTGGCGTGGAAGGCAAGCTTGGCGATACGGATATGTAGATCTCCTACCATTGTAACCGACTCTATGTAACCCTAGCCCTCTCCGGTGTCTATATAAACCGGATGGCTTTAGTCCGTAGGACACAACAACAACCATTACAATCATACCATAGGCTAGCTTCTAGGGTTTAGCCTCCTTGATCTCGTGGTAGATCTACTCTTGTAACATCCACATTATCAATATCAATCAAGCAGGACGTAGGGTATTACCTCCATCAAGAGGGCCCGAACCTGGGTAAAACATCGTGTCCCTTGTCTCCTGTTACCATCCGCCTAGACGCACAGTTCGGGACCCCCTACCCGAGATCCGCCGGTTTTGACACCGACATTGGTGCTTTCATTGAGAGTTCCTCTGTGTCGTCACCGATAGGCTTGATGGCCTCTTCAATCAACAACGACGCAGTCCTGGGTGAGACTTTTCTCCCCGGATAGATCTTCGTATTCGGCGGCTTCGCACTGCGGGCCAACTCACTTGGCCATCTGGAGCAGATCGAAAGCTACGCCCCTGGCCGTCTGGTTAGGTTTGGAAGCCTAAACTTCACGGCAAATATCCGCGGAGACTTGATCTTCGATGGATCCGAGCCGCAGCCAAGCGTGCCGCACTGTCACGATGGGCACGACCTAACTCTGCCGCCAGACAGTACCTTGGAGGCCGCACATGAATCCGCTCCGACCCATAGTCCGGAGCCGATCGCGCAGATCGAGGATGGGTGGCTGGACACCGCCTCGGGAGCCGCAACTTCCACGGCGATGGAGCCGAACACTGACCTTGTCCCTTATAAAGCTCATGACTCCGAGGTGCCGGACTCCCTTCCGGACTCCAAACCTCCTACGCCCCTGCCAATCGAATCTGATCGGGCGCCGATCATGGAGTCCACCGCTGCGGACATCTTTTAGCACTCACCCTTCGGCGACATCTTAAATTCGCTGAAGCATCTCTCGCTATCCAGAGAGCCCTGGCCGGACTACGGTCAGGATGGTTGGGACGCGGACGACGAAGAAATTCAAAGCCCACCCACCACCCACTTTGTAGCCACCGTCGACGATCTAACCGATGTACTCGACTACGACTCCGAAGACATCGACGGTATGGACGACGATGCCAGAGACTATCAAGAACCAGCGCCTACATGACACTGGAAGACCACCTCGTCAAACGACATATACATGGTGGACACCCCAAAAGATGGGGACGGCGAAGAAGCAGCGGAGGCAGATTCCTTAAAGAAACAGCCCAAGCGCCGACGTCAGCGGCGCCGCTCTAAATCCCGCCACAGCAAGAATGGAGATTCCGGCACAGGAGATAACAACACCCCAGAAAGTGCCGAAGACAACCCCCTCCAGCAAGAGTCAGCGCAGGAGGATGCAGAAGCAAGCCCTCACGAGAGAGCCGCAGATGAACAGGTCGAGGATGATAATTACATACCTCCCTCTGGAGACGAGGCAAGCCTCGACGACGACAAATTCGTCGTGCCTGAGGATCCCGTCGATCAAGAGCGTTTCAGACGCAGGCTAATGGCCACAGCAAATAGTCTAAAGAAAAAGCAGCAACAGCTTCAAGCTGATCAAGACCTGCTGGCCGACAGATGGACCGAGGTCCTCGCGGCCGAAGAGTATGAACTCGAACGCCCCTCCAAAAGCTACCCAAAACGCAAGTTGCTCCCCCGACTAGAGGAGGAAGCATACAAACCTTCATCACCAACGCACAATACGGCAGACCGACCACCTCGTGGCCGCGACAGAGAGGCATGTAAGCCCTCCACCAAAACCGTACCTCGGCACCACTCAAAAAGTGCGAAGCCACGGGGGAACGTGCCGGACTTGCGGGATATATTGGAGGACAAGGCAAGACAATCCAGATCTATCTACGGATCATGTGGGCGCCCCAAGACCCACGACGAATACCGTCGCGCCGGATACAACTACTCCGGCCGGGCCGGACACAGCAGACAACGCTCTCTTGAGCTACGTCGTGATATTGCTCAATACAGAGGCGCCGCACACCCACTATGCTTCACTGTCGAAGTAATGGATCATCAAATCCCTGAAGGGTTTAAACCCGTTAACATCGAATCCTACGATGGCACAACAGACCCCGCGGTTTGGATCGAGGACTATCTCCTTCATATCCATATGGCCCGTGGCGACGATCTTCACGCCATCAAATATCTCCCGCTCAAGCTTAAAGGACCAGCTCGGCATTGGCTTAACAGCCTGCCCGCAGAGTCAATTGGGTGCTAGGAAGACCTGGAAGCTGCATTCATCGACAACTTCCAGGGCACGTATGTGTGACCACCGGACGCAGATGACCTAAGCCACATAATCCAGCAGCCAGACAAATCGGCCAGACAATTCTGGACACGGTTCTTAACAAAGAAAAATCAAATCGTCGACTGTCCGGATGCAGAGGTCCTCGCTGCCTTCAAACATAACATCCGCGACGAGTGGCTGGCCCGGCACCTAGGACAGGAAAAGCCGAAATCCATGGCAGCCCTCACATCACTCATGACCCGCTTCTGTGCGGGAGAGGATAGCTGGCTAGCTCGTAGCAACAACCTCAGTAAAAACGCTGGCAGTTCGGATACCAAGGACCACAATGGCAGGTCGCATCGAAACAAAAACAAACGCCGCATTAACGGCGACAGCAATGAGGATACGGCAGTCAACGTCGGATTCCGAGGCTCTAAACCCAGTCAACGGAAGAAGCCATTTAAAAGAACCACTCCGGGCCCGTCCAATTTGGACCGAATACTCGACCGCTCTTGTCAAATACATGGAACCCCGGAAAAGCCAGCTAACCACACCAACAGAGATTGTTGGGTATTCAAGCAGGCAGGCAAATTAATTGCCGAAAACAATGACAAGGGGCTACACAGCGATGACGAGGAAGAGACCCGGCCGCCGAACAACAGAGGACAGAAGGGATTCCCCCCTCAAGTTCGGACGGTAAATATGATATACGCAACGCATATACCCAAGAGGGAGCGGAAGCGTGCACTAAGGGACGTATACGCGATGGAGCCAGTCGCCCCAAAATTCAACCCATGGTCCTCTTGCCCGATCACTTTCGATCGAAGAGACCATCCGACCAGTATCCGCCATGGCGGATTCGCCGCATTGGTTTTAGACCCAATCGTCGATGGATTTCACCTCACGAGAGTGTTGATGGACGGCAGCAGTAGCCTGAACCTGCTTTATCAGGATACAGTGCGCAAGATGGGCATAGACCCTTCAAGGATTAAACCTACAAAGACGACCTTCAAAGGCGTCATACCAGGTGTTGAGGCCAATTGTACAGGCTCAGTCACACTGGAAGTGGTCTTTGGATCCCCGGATAATTTCCGAAGCGAGGAGTTAATCTTCGACATAGTCCCGTTCCGTAGTGACTATCACGCTCTGCTCGGACGGACCGCGTTCGCAAAATTCAACGCGGTGCCGCATTACGCATACCTCAAGCTCAAGATGCCAGGCCCTCGTGGAGTCATCATGGTCAATGGAAACACGGAACGCTCCCTCCGAACGGAGGAACATACAGCGGCTCTCGCGGCAGAAGTACAGAGCAGCCTTTTAAGGCAATTTTCGAGTCCGGCCGTTAAACGACCGGACACGGCCAAACGCGCCCGGTGCAACATCAACCAAGACCACCTGGCATGTTCCGAGCATGCGTAGCAATGCGGCCCCAACCCCAGCCCTCACACAATTGCAAGACAAACTCTCCGCGTACATAATTACGCCCTGGAGATACCATGGGCATAGGGGGAGAGGCACGACCACAACAGACCCAGAGTGCGGTTCGACCACACCAGGGGCTCCCAAGTGTGTCGCTCTTTTTATCTTTTATTTTTCTCCTTTTTTATACAGGACTCTGTCCGGCGGCGAACCTGCCGAACTAATGATGCAACAGCCGGGGAGGGATAAAGGTTGCGACGAACACTCAGGTGGTCTCCATTACGGGCATTAAATTTGTTAAATACACCATTCCGCGGCCTACCCCTGGAGGGAGACGCCTTTAATTAGTCCAATCCCTTGATTTCCGCACTATTTGTATCATTCCGCACTCATAGCAGATCTTCTTGAATAAATAATGCAGCATTTTTTGCCCATAATTGCATTACTTTATATATGTTCATTTACGACATGTTGCATCCGTATATTTTGGTACGACCAAATACACTAGGGGCTTATGTTCCCCGCATTATGGTGTGATAAGTCTGAACACTTTCACAAGTTCGGCACCCCGAACTTATAGCATTATATGAATCAGCTCCGAATCATGTCTTGGGTCAATAGTTGGGTTTGCCCGGCTCCCATGTTTGGCACCTTACGTTCCGTTATATCGGCTAAGGTAGCACTGGGAGAACCACTGCGATTGCGCCCCGGTTAGGCCGGGTTAACGCCTTAGTGGAGAAAGCTAAAACTGACTGTCATGATAAGGCGAGAGACTGGTCGCTGTTTGAGAGGTCCTTTCGAGTCCCTAAAGACTCATGCCGCTTCGAGCGAAGAACCGGATAATGTCCGGCCAAGGCGTGGATAGCGCCCCGAACTCGGTCTTCCGAATACTAGGGGCTTCGCCGAAATTTAAAATTATAGAATTCTATGGCTAAGTGAGAGTGTTCAAGAATTATAGGTCCGGTTGCCTTGTTCGTTGTGTTGAGCGCCTCCCTAGATGGACCCAAAAATGGGAACAAGAGTGCTCAAGTTTATCCCGAACACCCCAGCACTCGTGGCATGGGGGCTGAAGCCGATGACTTGCCATCTCTCAGATTTAATAAACGGCCGCACAGAAGGTAATATTTTTAATCAATAAGCGTTGCTTAGCGCATATGAACGAAGTTTTCAGCGCACAGGATAACACATTGCGAATTCACTCAATAATTACATCCCGGGGGCACCCATCTGCAATCTTGCAGGCACCCTTCAGGATAGTGTTATATTACATCTCGGGCGTACGATACTCCTTGCTCGTTGGTGGCGCGTCAGTGATAAGCTTCTCCGCATCCAGCTTGCCCCAATGCACCTTTGCGCGGGCAAGGGCCCGACGAGCACCTTCAATACAGGCGGAGCGCTTGATAACCTCCACCCAGGGGCACGCATCCACCAACCGCCGCACGAGGCCGAAGTAGCTCCCAGGCATGGCCTCTCCAGGCCACAGCCAGACTATGAGGCCCTTCATGGCCTGCTCGGCTACCTTGTGGAGCTCGACCAGCTGCTTCAGCTGGTCGCTAGGGGGCACCGGATGGCCGGCGTCAGCGTACTGAGACCAGAAGACCTTGTCCATTGAGCTCCCCTCCTCAGCTTGGTAGAATGCAGCGGCATCAAATACACTGCGAGGCAGATCTGCAAACGCCCCTGGAGAGCTCCGAATTCGGGTAAGTAACACGTAATTTACATTCACATGCTTGCTTTGCATGAAAATTGCCTTACCCGCTGCTATCTTCTTCACCGACTCAATCTCCTGAAGGGACTTATGGGCCTCGGCCTTGGTGGCTTTGGCACTTTCGAGAGCCGAGGCAAGCTCGGACTCTCGAGTCTTTAAGTCACGCTCCAAACTCTCATGCTTTTCCATGAGAGCCTGGAGCTCTTGCCGAACCGCCGCCACCCGCGCCTCCTGCTTTTCTTGCTCTGCCCGTTCCGCAGCCACGTTGCGTTTGTGGCCTCCTTCAGGTTTGCCACCTCGTTTGTGGCCCCTGCAGTACCCACGTTATCCTTGTTATTTTTTGTCGCAACCTAAATCCTTTTTTGTAAGGTACAAATTCAAAGTGGTGTTACTCACCTTCTTTGTCCTGGAGCTGCTTCTTGGCACGGCCGAGCTCTTGCTCGGACCGCTCGAGCTCCTGCTTCAAAGCACCGACCTCCACAGTCAGTGCGGCAGAGGTCAACAGCGCAGCCTCCAACCCATATTGACATAATTTTTTAGCAACTTTGCGTATATCTTTTTTAGATCCTCAGTCCGGCTTTTCTTTCCGAACACCGAACCGAGCATCAGGGGCTACTGTCTATGCGGTATTACATTGCATATTTTTAACTTCTTACCTCAAAGCCTGATAGAAGGCTACTGCAGGCTTCGGTCAGCCCGCTCTTGGCGAGCTGTACCTTCTGAATCACCGCACTCATAATAGTGCGGTGTTCTTCCTCGATGGAAGCGCCTTGGAGCGCCTCCAACAAATTGTCCGGCGTCTCCGGTTGGACGGAGGCTGCCGGCGTCACGGTCTTGCCCTTCTTGTGAAGGGGCCACCGGCCGGACTCCGGAACCACTGCAGGTTCCGACGTAGAGTCCGGCGCAAAGTCCGGGAGGCCGCCTTGTGGCGCCTCCAGAGCCTCCCCCTGATGGGTCCCTTCTTGGGATCCCACCTCGGCGTCCTCGGCATCGCGAGGGGTGGAGGCGTTCGGGATGGAATCTACATTCGACGGAGCCAACGACCCGCTCGATGAAGTGGGGAGATCATCATTGGCCGGACTACAGGCAGCATGCGGCATTAGAATGACACTATGTGACGCAAAAGAGAAATTATAAATCATTCAGGAATCCGGATACTTACGATCTCGCCGGAGGCCTGGCCCTTGAGGGCCATTCTTCGTCGCCAACGTTGACGTTGGCGGAGCTGTCCGGGGGAATAGTCCTTCCCCTCTTGGACCCTTCGGCGTCAACTGATGGGGAAGCCTTCCTCTTCCTCTCTCCCGCCTCTGGGAGAGAGTCCTCTTTCTCCTCCTCGTTTTCGAGGGAGGAGTCCGCCTCGGAGTCATCGGACACCTGAAAACGGGAACTCTTTCGAGTACCCGTGGCCTCCTTCTTGGCCTTCTTCTCCGGCACCACGTGCGGTGCCGGAACCAGCAGCCCCGCTAGGCGGGCGTCTACTGGGCTTTCTGGCATAGGAGCCGGACAGATGATCTGCTCCGCCTTCCTCATCCAGTCCTGTCAAAAGAACAGGGGAAATTGAAACCCGCATAGAGTCAAACTATGAATAGCAAGTGTCCCGTAAAGGGGTAGAATCACTTACCTCGTCAGCTTGGTGCTGCGAGCGAAATCCGCGATCTTCGGTGGCGGATGCGGGGGCTTCGGCGCCCTTAAAGAGCACTTTCCAGGCATCTTCGTACCTAGTGTCGAAGAGCCTGCTCAAGGTCTGGTGCTGTGCCGGATTGAACTCCCACAATTTAAATGCCCGTTCTTGGCACGGGAGGATCCGACGGATGAGCATGACCTGGACCACGTTGACAAGCTTGAGCTTCTTGTTCACCAGCCTATGGATACAGGCTTGTAGTCTGGTCAGCTCCTCCGAATTACCCCAATCAGGCCACTCTCCTTCCAAGAGGAGAGCCGCATGGGGATCCCAGATCTAAACTCGGGGGCTGCTGCCCATTTAGGGTCATGCGGCTCGGTGATGTAGAACCACCCCGATTGCCATCCCTTGATGGTTTCCACGAAGGTACCCTCGAGCCAGACGATGTTGGGTATCTTATCCAACATGGCGCCTCCGCACTCCGCCTGAGTGCCCTTCACCACCTTCGGCTTGACGTTGAAGGTCTTGAGCCACAAGCCAAAGTGAGGCTGGATGCAGAGGAAGGCCTCGCACACGACGATAAACGCCGAGATGTTGAGGATGAAGTTTGGCGCTAGATCGTGGAAATCCAGGCCGTAATAGTACATGAGCCCCCGGACGAAGGGATGCAGTGGGAAGCCCAGTCCACGGAGGAAGTGGGGAAGGAATACGACCCTCTCATGGG
This sequence comes from Triticum dicoccoides, assembly GCF_002162155.2. Taxonomy (NCBI): domain Eukaryota; kingdom Viridiplantae; phylum Streptophyta; class Magnoliopsida; order Poales; family Poaceae; genus Triticum; species Triticum dicoccoides. The sequence continues at coordinate 419,170,233 of NC_041391.1, read as the reverse complement.
GCCTGGGGGTGGGGATGAGCTGCCCCTCGTCGGGCAGCCGGTGCGCGATGTCGCCGGATAGATATCCGGCGCTGCGCAGTCTTTCGATGTGCCCCTCCGTAACGGAGGAGATCATCCATTTGCCTCCCGCTCCAGACATGACTGGAGAAGGTCGAGACGAGATGAGCGGGCTTGGGCACTGGAGCTCGAGTTCGCGGAGATGGATAAGCAAAGGAGGAAGAAGGCGTAGGTGAAAGGGTGGATCCTAATCCCCTTATATATGGGCGGACGAAGTCTATGCGTCCCCCACCAACCCGGTAAAACTCGCTTATCTCCCAAGCGCCACCATCAATGGCGCAGTTGGGTTACCCACGTCCGTATTGATGAGAATCCCGGAATAAGGGGGAACACGATCTCTGCTTCGACAAGACGTGCCAAGGAAACCGCTTCGCTAAATGCGCTGAGGTGGTAAAGTAAAAAATGATTCAAATAATGTCTTGGTAGTGGTGTGATGTCATGCCGCAAAAAACGTCAGCAGATTGAACTTGTGTATATATTATTCTCTCTACGGTAGAATGTGGAATTTATTTTGCAGAGCCGGACACTATCCTGGTGTTCACAATCTTCCATGAATTATTCGGAGGAGGAACCCGCCTTGCAATGCCGAACAATATGCGCATCAGACTCATCGTCATTGAAGCCTGGTTCAGGGGCTACTGAGGGAGTCCTGGACTAGTGGGTGTCCGGATAGCCGGATCACCATCATCGGCCGAACTATCATCGGCCGGACTATCATCATCGGCCGGACTCCAAGACTATGAAGATACAAGATTGAAGACTTCGTCCCGTGTCCAGAGGGGACTTTCCTTGGCGTGGAAGTCAAGCTTGGCGATACAGATATGTAGATCTCCTACCATTGTAACCGACTCTATGTAACCCTAGCCCTCTCTGGTGTCTATATAAACTGGATGGCTTTAGTCCGTAGGACACAACAACAACCATTACAATCATACCATAGGCTAGCTTCTAGGGTTTAGCCTCCTTGATCTCGTGGTAGATCTACTCTTGTAACATCCACATTATCAATATCAATCAAGCAGGACGTAGGGTTTTACCTCCATCAAGAGGGCCCGAACCTGGGTAAAACATCGTGTCCCTTGTCTCCTGTTACCATCCACCTAGACGCACAGTTCGAGACCCCCTACCCGAGATCTGCCAGTTTTGACACCGACACCTGGACTATGAAGATACAAGATTGAAGACTTCGTCCCGTGTCCGGATGGGACTTTCCTTAGCGTGGAAGGCAAGCTCGGCGATACTGATATGTAGATCTCCTACCATTGTAACCGACTCTGTGTAACCCTAACCCTCTTCGGTGCCTATATAAACCGGAGGGTTTTAGTCCGTAGGACGAACAACAATCATACCATAGGCTAACTTCTAGGGTTTAGCCTCTCTGATCTCGTGGTAGATCTACTCTTGTACTACCCATATCATCAATATCAATCAAGCAGGAGTAGGGTTTTACCTCCATCGAGAGGGTCCGAACCTGGGTAAAAGCATCGTGTCCCTTGTCTCCTGTTACCATCCGCCTAGACGCACAGTTCGGGACCCCCTACCCGAGATCCGCCGATTTTGACACCGACAGTGGGCATCACTCATCATCATGGACCCTCATTGGCAAGGCGTTCCGTAGCGGGTTCTATTGGCCCACGGCACTCAGTGACGCCGTGAAGCTAGTGAAGGCTTGTGAGGCCTGCCAATTCCATGCCAAGCAGATCCATCAGCCGGCGGGGGGTCTGCAGACTATACCCCTTTCATGGCCGTTTGCAGTCTGGGGGCTGGACATCCTGGGCCCGTTCCCTCGGGCGCCGGGGTGCTATCGCTATCTCTACGTCGTCATGGACAAGTTCACCAAGTGGGCTGAGGTGGAAGCTGTCCGCACCATCCCCACAGGCTCCACGGTCAAGTTCATCAAGGGCCTCGTGAGCCGATTCAGAGTGCCTAACCGCATCATCACCGACAATGGTTCGCAATTCACCAGTAACCTCTTCAAAACATATTGTGCTAACCTTGGAACACAGATATGCTACGCTTCAGTAGTGCACCCCCGGAGCAACGGTCAGGCTGACCGATCCAACGCAGAGGTCCTGAGGGGCCTCAAAACCAGGACCTTCAAGAAGAAGTTGGAGGCCTGCGGCATGGGCTGGCACGACGAGCTCCAGTCCGTGTTGTGGTCCATCCGCACGACCGCGGCCAAACCAACTGGCGAGACTCCGTTCTTCCTCGTCTACGGAGCTGAGGCAGTCCTCCCTCACTAGGTCAGGCATCATTCCGCACGGGTCCTGGCGTTCGACGAGGCACAGCAGGATGCCATGCGGGGGACGGATCTCGTGCTGGGGGAGGAACACCGTCGAGAGGCTGCACTGCAAGCGGCAAGGTATCAATAGGCGCTGCGGCGGTACCACTGCCGCAACATCCGCCCCAGGACTCTTGAGGTAGGGGACCTCGTGCTTAGGCGGGTCCTCTCCAGGGAAGGGTTGCACAAGCCCTCTCCCATGTGGGAGGGCCCATTCAAGGTTGTTCATGTTTCCAGGCCCGGCTCCACGCGCTTAGAGACCCAAGAGGGAGTACCCATCCAAAACGCGTGGAACATTCAACATCTCCAGAGATTCTACCCCTGAGCGAGACCCAGTGCCTGTGGAAAAGGCCTGATGCCTGTGAAGAAGGCCAACGCGTGTGAAGCTACCCTATTTTGGAGAAGGCCCGGTGCCTGTGAAGAAGGCCAACGCCTATGAAGCTACCGCGTTTTGGAGAAGGCCCGGTGCCTGTGAAGAAAGCCAACGCCTGTGAAGCTACCGCGTTTTGGAGAAGGCCCGGTGCCTGTGAAGAAGGCCAACGCCTGTGAAGCTACCACGTTTTGGAGAAGGCCCGGTGCCTGTGAAGAAGGCCAACGCCTGTGAAGCTACCACGTTTTGGAGAAGGCCCGGTGCCTGTGAAGAAGGCCAATGCTTGTGAAGCTCGCCGCCCGTGACACTCTCACGTAATGATGAGTGGGGCTGTACACGCCCCAGAGTCTGCAGAGTGCCGCCCTCGGGCCTCGGGGGCTCCCGCCCATGCCCTATGGTAGCACTTAGCTCCGCGCTGGTGAGAAGACGTCGAAGACTAGATTAGGTGCCGGACGCGGCTTTTTCATTTTCTTTCTGCAGTTGGCTTGCTCTTTCCTATTTGGAGTTTTATCGAAGCTATCCCTGCCTCTGGCTCGAGCCCCCCTTTCTCCTTTTTTGCTCACCTGCTTTGGTGTTCCCTCGCGCAAGTCTCGCGAGGGAGGTGCGCAGGTGCCCTCACGAGCGTTTTCTACCTTGGTCGCCTAAAGATCTCCTATCCGGGTCCGCTGACGGAGCACCACTCCCAGTCCTTGCCCCCACGGACATCGCGACGCGAGCACGGGACCTGGGTTGGTCGTCCCCGCAATCGAACTAAAAGCTACCCCTCTTGACTAATCCCTGCAGGACATAAAGGGCACGGCAAGGCCTCGACCTCTGGAGGCAAAGACCGCTACAAGCCTCCACGGGTTAAGTAACTCCCGGACACGGGTACACGGCACGTAAACGTAGCACGGAAATAGCAGAAACAACACGATAATTAGCAATGACGGTTCAACATGCCCCCGCGGGGCCCTACACTACTTCCTCTTTTTGCAGGAAAGGAAGAAAGGCAAAACATGCATGACTAGCTCGGCACCAGCCCACGACAAGGGCTCGTACTGCCTCCGGAGCTCGGTCAGATTCCCTCTTCTCGCTTCACCGGGACATGACGGCGGACCAGCCTGCTACATTCCCCCAGGAGGGCGTAACGACGCGGGGGCTGGTTGTGACCCCCGCTGGAGGAGCTGCTGCCTGAAGGAGAGTCGCCAAAGCTCGGCGAGCCCCGGGCGCTGCAACCCACGCGCCTGCCGTCATCCTCACCCTGATCAAAGCCAAGGCTGGGCGCCCTGCCATGGTCATCGTTTTCGGGGCAGCACCTAGCACGGCGACTGTCTTCCCCGAACACCCTCACATAGAGGGTGGCGTCGACGTCGAACCTGAAGTGCAGGGTGTTGCACCGGCCCAGGCCACTCGCGCGGGCAAAAGTTTGCCAGCCGCGGGTCAGGGCCAAACCCCCGGCGGCGGAAACCTCCAGTGAAGCCCAGGAGGCCCTGCTGCAGCAGCCGTCCGCCTGAAGCCAGAGGCCGCCCAGAGCGCCGGCCGGAAGCTCACCTATGAAGAAGCGAGGAAGCTGGAGCCAAGTGCTGGTCGGGTCCGCCGACCACACGACGAACTCTGGCAGCACTTCCGTCGAGCGGAAGCATGGTCTGGGGGGCCGCGCAGCCACAGCGTGCTTCCCGTCGATGACCGGGCGCTCGTCGCCACGCAGGGAGCCACCTCTGCGACCGCGGGAAGCCACCACGGGGGATGCAGGGTGCTTGCAGGGGTGGCCCCGACCGCGCTTGGTTGGAGGGGAGTCAGGCCCTTCCTGGCGAGCCTTTCCCTTCTCCGCGGCCGAGAACCTCTTCGGCGGAGCCATGGAGATAGCGAGTAGTCAGGGTGAAGAAGAGGAGGAGCAGAAGAGGGAGACGAACTGGAGTGGCTTGCGCCGTTCCGCACTTATAGCCGGAGGAGGCCAACCGTCGGCCTCCACGATGCAGGTAATCATGACCCGTCTTTGCATGCAGGGACATGTCGAGTCGTGCGGTCACCGAGGCGCCATGGGGAAGCGGAGACGCCCACGTCCAATCAACTGCCATGCGGCGCCCAAGGCTGCAGGCTGTTGGGGCCCGCGGCGCTTCGCACTTGCCCCTTCGCTTCTCTACTAAGCCAAGTCCGGGAGCGCCTTGGGCCCGGGGGCTACTGTCGGCGTTCTGGGAACGGGGGTCCCCAGACTTTCCTTCCTGCGGCCTGCGGCGTGGCTCAAGTGGGGGCCCAATGCAGCCCAGCTTTATCAGCTCAAGCTCAAGACCCTCGCGAGGGGCCAAGCCTCGCGGGGTGGACGACAGGGACCTTCCTCAGGAGCAGCCTCCTCAGGCGGGCTCGCGAGGAGGCGGAGAGATCAAGGCGGGGCACCTCCCGAGGGGCCCGTGACGCAAGCCATGACGATCGGAGGCCAAGCGGGTGCCAGGCGGGCGCCGGCCTACACGGTGTCCTTGTTTCCCTTTTGGTGCTAAGGGGGCAAGCACAGGCCAAGGCATCAGGCAAAGGTTACCATTTCGGTGCAACAAGACCAAGACCAGCAGAATGGCAGGATGCAGATCGTTGTGGAGCCCAGGGCGGCGTCACCGTCAGAGCCTTTGGCAGCCGAAGACCAACTTTAGTCAGGATAAGTGTACCAGATGTTCCCCTTCAAAATGGCCAATTGTTGGCGCCCTTCCCGCTCATTATTTGGGGAGAGGCCCAGGGCCTCGCTCTATAAATAGGACTAGCCACCACAAGGTAGAGGTATCTGGAGATCGACCAGAGAGAGAGAGAGAAGCGACTGAACTCACCCAAGCAGTTCATCGCACAAGCTCAAGAACAGCCCCTTGCGAGGCTGTTCTCCCTTTGTACTGTTCATCATCAGCCCCTGAGGCAATCCACCACACCACACACAGGAGTAGGGTATTACACCACAATGGTGGCCTGAACCAGTATAAATCTCGTGTCCTCTGTGTGTTCATCTTTCTTGCCTAGATCTTTGCGAGACTTCGAGACGTGAGCTGGTAGGGGAGAGATCTTCGTGCACACCCCAGTGTTCGAACCTCAAGGGTCTGCCGGAACCCGAAATCCGACACTTCTCTGCTTTGGTAATGCCTAGCATGTTGTTGATAGAATGCGGAATGGGTCTTAGCAATGTCGCGCTCCTCTTCGAGTCCACCTAGGTCGTCCTGCCGATCTAGTTCGGCTTCTTTCTCTTCGTACATGCACACTCTAGGTGAGTCATGAAAAATATCACAGGGCAACACGGCCTCTATGCCGTACACCATAAAGAAAGGTGTGTATTGATGACCCACAAGTATAGGGGATCTATCATAGTCCTTTCGATAAGTAAGAGTGTCGAACCCAACGAGGAACAGAAGGAAATGATAAGCGGTTTTCAGCAAGGTATTCTCTGCAAGTACTGAAATAAGTGGTAACAGATAGTATTGTGATAGGATAAATTCTAACGAGCAACAAGTAACAAAAGTAAATAAAGTGCAGCAAGGTGGCCCAATCCTTTTTGTAGCAAAGGACAAGCCTGGACAAACTCTTATAATAGGAAAAGCGCTCCCGAGGACACATGGGAATATCGTCAAGCTAGTTTTCATCACGCTCATATGATTCGTGTTCGGTACTTTGATAATTTGATATGTGGGTGGACCGGTGCTTGGGTGCTGTTCTTACTTGAACAAACATCCCACTTATGATTAACCTCTATTGCAAGCATCCGCAACTACAACAAAAGTATTAAGGTAAACCTAACCATAGCATGAAACATATGGATCCAAATCAGCCCCTTACGAAGCAACGCATAAACTAGGGTTTAAGCTTCTGTCACTCTAGCAACCCATCATATACTTATTACTTCCCAATGCCTTCCCCTAGGCCCAAATAATGGTGAAGTGTTATGTAGTCGATGTTCACATAACACCACTAGAGGTTAGACAACATACATCTTATCAAAATATCGAACGAATACCAAATTCACAAGACTACTAATAGCAAGACTTCTCCCTTGTCCTCAGGAACAAACGTAATTACTCACAAAGCATATTCATGTTCATAATCAGAGGGGTAATAATATAAATAAAGGATCTGAACATATGATCTTCCACCAAATAAACCAACTAGCATCAACTACAAGGAGTAATCAACACTACTAGCAACCTACTAGCACCAATCCCGGACTTGGAGACAAGAATTGGATACAAGAGATGAACTAGGGTTTGGAGATGAGATGGTGCTAGTGAAGTTGTTGATGGAGATTGCCCTCTCCCGATGAGAGGAGCGTTGGTTGTAACACACGATGCTGCTATATCTCCCACGTGTCGAAGCACGACTTAGAGGCATAACCGCATTGTGGTTTGTCGCAAGAAGGGTCATCTTCACACAATCCCATGTAATGAACAAGACTGGGATAAAGGGTTGGCTTACAATCGCCACTTCACACAAGTACTTAAATAAATCATACATCAATCAGAGTACACACATAGTCCGACTACGGACGAAGCCAAAAGAAAAGAAGATAACCCAACTGCTAGATCCCCGATCGTCCCAACTGGGCTCCACTACTAATCAACATGAAATGAAACATAGCAACGACCAAGATCTTCATTGAGCTCCCATCTGAGCTTAGTTGCATCGCCTGCACTGGTATCATCGGCACCTGCAACTGTTGTGATAGTATCTAGTGAGTCACGAGGACTCAGCAATCTCAAAACCCGCGAGATCAAGACTATTTAAGCTTAAGGGTAGGAAAGGGTAATGAGGTGGAGTTGCAGCAAGCACTAAGCAAATATGGTGGCTAACATACGCAAATAAGAGCGAGAAGAGAAGCAACGGGACGGTCGAGAAGCTAGAAGTGATCAAGAAGTGATCCTGAAACTACTTACGTCAAACATAACCCAAAACCGTGTTCACTTCCTGGACTCCACAGAAAAGAGACCATCACGGGTACACACGCGGTTGATGCGTTTTAATTAAGTCAAGTGTCAAGTTCTCTACAACCGAATATTAACAAATTCCCATCTGCCACATAACCGCGGGCACGGCTCTCGAAAGTTTATACCCTGCAGGGGTGTCCCAACTTAGCCCATCACAAGCTCGCACGGTCAACGAAGGATATTCCTTCTCCCAGGAAGAGCCGATCAGTCTCGGAATCCCGGTTTACAAGACATTTCGACAATGGTAAAACAAGACCAGGAAGACCACCCGACTGTGCTGACAAATCCTGATAGGAGCTGCACATATCTCGTTCTCAGGGCACAACGGATGAGCAATCCGTACAACTAAAACCAGACCTCAAGTTTCCTTGAGGGGGCGCTGCAAAGGGCTCTTGTTTGGACCAACACTCAGAGGAGCATTGGCCCGGGGGGTTAAAATAAATATGACCCTTGAGTCTGCAGAACCCAAGCGAAAAAAGGCTTAGGTGGCAAATGTTAAAACCAATGTTGGGCCTTGCTGGAGGAGTTTTATTCAAAGCGAACTGTCAAGGGGGTCCCATAAATCACCCAACCGCGTAAGGAACGCAAAATCAAGGAACATAACACCGGTATGACGGGAACTAGGGCGGCAAGAGTGAAACAAAACGCCAGGCATGAGGCCGAGCCTTCCACCCTTTACCAAGTATATAGATGCATTAATTAAATAAGACATATTGTGATATCCCAACATAATCCTGTCCATCATGAAGCAATCTTCAACTTCACCTGCAACTAACAATGCTATAAGAGGGGCTGAGCAAAGCGGTAACATAGTCAAGCAACGGTTTGCTAGGAAGGGTGAAAAGGTTAGAGGCTGACATGGCAATATGGGAGGCATGGTAAACAAGTGATAGGTAGCGGAGCATAGCGATAGAACGAAGCAACTAGCAAGCAAAGATAGAAGTGATATCGAGGGTAATGGTCATCTTGCCTGAAATCCTGCTAGGAACAAGAACGAGTCCATGAAGTAGACGAACCAACGTAGTCGAACTATCAAGTTACCGGAACGTTACCGGAACTATCAAGTAGAAGTGCAACCAGAAAGAAGCAAACAACATGGTAAACACACAAGCATAAACATGTCATGATGCACAAGCAAGTATGATGCATGTCCAGTTTAATGAGGCATGGCATGGCAATATGCACAAACAACACTACAAGTTAAGTGGAGCTCAATATGCAACGAGTTGCATATTGACTGAACACCACATTGACATATTTAGTTTAATCTCGTTTAAGCTACCAAACAATATTAACTATTCTTAAACATGGCAAGAGGTGAAGCATAATTAAACTATCTATTTAGGAAAGTTTAAATGAGGCCGGAAACAACAAACAACAATTCCGGAAAATCCCCATATGTCATTTAGCAATTTGAAGCAAACAATATTTTAACATTTTAAATGTTGTTATCATGATGCGGATGACATGCACAAGATTTATGCAATTTTATGAAAACGTTGACATGAGCATGTTATGAAGCATTTGTCACCATGGCGGAACAAAAAGGGTGCCACGACAACTACAACGGAAATGGTGCCATGGCAACATTCCGATGATCCGACAACTCATTGAGATACCGGTGCAAAAGAGCAAGTGTGCGGATGTGCGGAACATGCAAAAGATGGTGGGGTGATCCCGGTTACCGGGTTCCCACGGGTCGACGGCACGGCAAACGAGGAGGAACGTGCATGAAGCAAACGGGCACGGTGCAAACACGAGCATCTCATACAACACATGCATTCGGTCCACGGGCGTCGTCTCGGGTTTATAACGTTGAAGCGTGCGTTTCGGGCGGATCGAGTTTGTAGTGGAAGTAGTCGTTCACGGGTCGTCGTGGGAAGTAGTTGTTCACGTGGCGACAGTAGTGGAAGCAGTCGTTCTCGCGACGATAGTGGAAGTAGTTGTACACGTTCGTTTCGGAGAGGTACTTGACGAATCCAACGTCTTCGGGGTGACGGTAGTGGTACACGTTATCTTGTGGAACTGCACAGTTCGTTGTGTAGTCGTACATGCGGTCTTTGGCGAAGATGGTCGTACACGCATGTAGATGAACTTGACGGGTCATCAACCTCCTTCTACTGGGCGTCATCTCGGCCTTGACAAAGATGGAACGAAACGCGACGGTTGTGGTACGTGGCGAAAATCTCGAAGATGGCCTTGGAGTTCCTGGTTGGGTGGTTGTGGAGTCGGGGTCAAGGACCTTCTGGTGGAGCAGTGGTGCCGCCTGGCGCATGGTAGCATGCAGATGGGGCAGTTGTGGTAGAAGATGCAGAGGCACGCGAGCGATGATGATGCTGAGCAGGAACTTGGGCGAACTGCCTTGGCCGAAATGGAAGGTGGAGGTCGGCTTGTAGCAGAGGGACGGCAGGAGCAGAGGAGCGCCGTGGTCAGGTGAGCGACGGGGCACAGCAGCGATGCGGCAAGGAGCTCCAGCTCCTGTCTATAACGGGCAGAGGAGCTCCAACAGGGACCGAGGCGCGGCAGGGAAGGACCCTGGCGAGGCACAGCCAGATCCAGTGGTGGCGAATGGGCGCGACGGTGATGGGGCCCCTGGTAGTCGTAGTGGAAGCAGAGGACGGCGCAGGTCCGGCGACGATGGAGAACAGCAGGATGCGGCGAGGCTGCGCTGGCACTTGGTGAAGGTGTGGCCATGGACGACGGCGAGGTGGGTTGAGGGCGGCGGCGCTCCTGGTCGCAGCGACCGGACTCCGGCAATGAGGAGGAGGCAGAGGGGAACGAGACGAGGGGGCGGCGCTGCTCTCTCTCTCTCTCTCTCTGCGACGACGCATCGAGGGAGGAGAGAATCGAGCAAGGCTCTCCCTGGTGATGTGCGCGAGTGGCGGCAGTCAGGAGGGAGATGGGGATCGAGAGGAGAGATGAGGGTCGGGCTAGCTAGGGTTATCGAGCTGGTGGGGGCGGCTGGGCCTCCAGGGGCAAATGGGACGGCCTGGTTTGTGGGCTGACGGACAACCAAAGAAAAGAAGTGAAAAAAAGAGAGTTGTTTGGACCGGGGAAAAAAGGTTTGAATTTATTTGAAGGATCAAATAAATTCTAGTCGAGCCCAAGCTTTGGAATGTGGCTACTTGACATAATTTCGAAGCGCCATCGCTTGATTTCGAATAAAAGGAGAAGGGCCAATGATTAGAATAGTTGGAAAGGAGAGAGATTAAAATGCAAGTTTGTTTTTTGTGATTCCACATTAATGGAATATTTTATAATAGCTCCCTAATATTGGGAGGATATGTTATAAAGAGAAGTCACCCTTCCCTCGATTTAAATGGATCAAAAAAATCCATACAATTTATTTCAAAGAGTTATAAAATTAATGATATGATGACATGATGCAATGTAAGATACGGCATGATGAATGCACAAACAAAACAAATCGCACGACAAAACTCGGAATAGCTGGAAGTCTTCTGGAGCGTCGGTCTCGGGGCGTTACAGGTGATGATGATGGTGATGATTTCCCCCTCTCGGAGGGAAGTGTCCCTGGCAGAACAGCTCTGCCGGAGCCCTAGATTGGTTCCGCCCAGGTTCCGCCTCGTGGCGGCGGAGTCTCATCCCGAAAGGTTGCCTTCTATTTTTTTCTCATCGAAAAACTTCATATAGGAGAATATGGGCGTGGAGAGCCACCAGGGGGCCCATGAGGTAGGGGGCGCGCCCAGGGGGGAGGGCGCGCCCCCACCCTCGTGAGCAGGGTGTGGGCCCCATGGCCTTCATCTTTGGCGATGATTTTTCTTTATTTATTTTAGGATATTCTATGGAGTTTCAGGACTTTTGGAGTTGTGCAGAATAGGCCTCCAATATTGGCTCCTTTTCTAGCCCAGAATTCCAGCTGCCGGCATTCTCCCTTTTCAGGTAAACCTTGTAAAATAAGAGAGGATAGCCATAAGTATTGTGACATAACGTGAAATAACAGCCCATAATGCAATAAATATTGATATAAAAGCATGATACAAAATGGACGTATCAACTCCCCCAAGCTTAGACCACGCCTGTCCTCAAGTGAAAAGCCGATAACAATAAATATGTCCTCATGTTTAGAGGGAGAGGCGTCGATAAAAATAAAATACGGGCATGAAGGCATCATGATTATTTCATAACAGCGACATATATAGATTTTGTCATATGATTACTCATGTTCAAGTGATGATCTTTTCACAAAGCCAAAGTATGAATCAGAAACCTTATTGAGCACCAACAAATTATAACCTCAGTCATTGAAGCAATTGCAATTTATCATAACATCGGAAAGAGTCTATGTCAGAGCTTAAAAGCAAGTCCATGTACTCAACTATCACTTAGTCCTTCATAATTGCTAGCACTCATGCAATACTTGTGGTTACGGAGTTTTAATCAGAGACAGAGAAAGATAGGGGCTTATAAATTTGCCCCACAACCTTTTACCTCAAGGGTAATGTCAACAATAATAATTCATGCTCCCCTACATCCAATTAGGTATATATATCATGTTCTTTCCAACATGTTGAGCTTGCCAAAGGATAAAATAAAAAGGGAAAGATGAAGATCACCATGACTCTTGCATAAGGTAGAGGATAATAATAAAATATAGGCCCTTCGCAGAGGGAAGCAGAGGTTGTCATGCGCGTTTAGGGTTGATGCACAAAATCTTAATGCAAAAGAACGTCACTTTATATTGCCCCTTGTATGTGGACCTTTATTATGCAGTCCGTCGCTTTTATTGTGTCCACAACAAGTTCGTACAAAGTTTATTTTCTCCGCACTAATAAGTCATGCATATTTAGAGAGCAATTTTTATTGCTTGCACCGATGACAACTTACTTGAAGGATCTTACTCAATCCATAGGTAGATATGGTGGACTCTCATGGCAAAACAGGTTTAAGGGTATTTGGAAGCACAAGTAGTATTTCTACTTGGTGCTGAGAATTTGGCTAGCATGAGGGAGAAAGCCAAGCTCAACACGGTAGAGGATCCATGACAACATACTTTATCTCAAATGTAAGAAAACATAACCCATTATGTTGTCTTCCTTGTCCAACCTCAACTCTTTAGCATGTCATATTTTAATGAGTGCTCCCAATCATAAAAGATGTCAATGATAATATATCTATATGTGAAACCTCTCTTTCCTTAGTACTTCCTATTAATTGCAATGATGACCAAAGCTATATTTGCCAACTCCCAACAACTTTTAATCATCATACACTTTCTATGTGAAGTCATTACTTTCAATAAGATCAATATGAACTCTTTGATTCTTTTTATTCTTTTTCTTCTAATCACCCAATATCATGGCAAAATAATCAAGCCCTTGACTCAACACTAATCTTTATTATATAGCTCACGGACTCGATTACAAAGAAGGATCATAAAGCAAAACTCAAAACTAGATCATGCCAAGACTTCATTCTACTAAATCAAGATACTACTAAAAGGGTCGAACTAAGAAAAACGGTAAAGATAGGAGTTGTGATGGTGATACGATACCAGGGCACCTCCCCCAAGCTTGGCAGTTGCCGAGGGGAGTGCCCATACCCATGTGATTATTTCTCCTTCTTTGTTGTTGGTGTAATATTCTTGGCGATGATTCCCCTCAGAATACGGTTCTCCTCCTCGAGCTTATTGACTTGCTGCTTGAGGTCCATTATTTCCTTGCGAAGCTTTCCTGTAACGGCTAACGCTCCTTGCACCCAAGGGTGTTGCATAGCTGCGGGAGAACAAGAGACACTCCTCCTCATATTTTCATAGGAAAGAAATTTAACATTGGAAAGGATAACCGAGTTTGGAATAGCTGAGCTCTATAGTTACCCCATCCTAAACCCAGCTCGAAGGCGAGAGGTCACTTCTTGATCTTCCATGGCATCTACCCTTATCAGGTTAGCCTCCATCTCTTCCTCCGTTGCTGGCCCAAAGTGGTCAGCATCGCTGTTTGCCCTTGGTTCCGGTGCCGAGTTAGATACCCGACTCTCCCCGACTAACTCTTGAGAAGACATCTTGATCTAATCTGCAGTAGCAACAGCTCGAAACAAAAACAGAGTATATTTGTGTGATACGAGAGTCAAAACCTTCGGGAGTATATATAATGAATTTTTACCGAGCAAAATACGTACTATGCAAGGAAACGGAGTCCGGAGGGCACACGAGGTGCTCATGAGGTAGGGGCGCAACCTCCACCCTCGTGGAGGCCTCGTGTCCTCCCCGGACTGCTACTTATTTTTCTATTTTTCTAAATATTCCAAAATGGAGAAATATTGCCTTAAAAATTGTTTTGGAGTCGGTTTACTTACCGCACCACATACCTATTCCTTTTCAGAGTCTGGAACGTTCTGGAAAGTGTCCCTTATGTATTCCTCAGGGGTTACGGTTTCAATAATATTGGTTTCAACATTTATAGGATTACCTGAGATATAGTGTTTGATCCTTTGACCGTTTACCACCTTCGGATTTGTGCCTGCAAAGTTGTTGATTTTTATGGCATCGGAACGATAGACCTCCTCGATAACGTAGGGACCTTCCCATTTGGAGAGAAGTTCTCCTGCAAAAAATCTTAAACGAGAGTTGTATAGCAATACATAATCACCTACATTAAACTCACGCTTTTGTATCCTTTTGTCATGCCACCTTTTAACTTTTTCTTTAAACAACTTGGCATTTTCATAAGCTTGGGTTCTCCATTCATCAAGTGAGCTAGTATCAAATAACCTCTTCTCACTGGCAAGTCTGAAATCATAGTTGAGCTCTTTAATAGCTCAATATGCCTTATGTTCTAGTTCGAGAGGTAAGTGACATGCTTTTCCATCAACCATTTTATACGGAGACATACCCATAGGATTCTTATATGTAGTTCTATAGGCCCATAATGCGTCATCAAGTTTCTTGGACAAATTCTTCCTAGACCTATTGACAGTCTTTTGCAAAATTAATTTGAGCTCTCTATTGCTCAATTCTACTTGACCACTAGACTTCGGGTGATAAGGAGATGCAATTCTATGATTAACATCATATTTAGCAAGCATCTTACGGAAAGCACCATGAATAAAGTGTGAACCACCATCAGTCGTTAAATATACAGGGACTCCAAACGTCGGAAAAATAACTTCCTTAAGCATTTTAATAGAGGTGTTATGATCAGCACTACTAGTTGGGATAGCTCCTACCCACTTAGTAACGTAATCAACAGCAACTAAAATATGTGTAAAACCATTAGAGACAGGAAAAGGTCCCATATAATCAAAGCCCCAAACATCAAATGGTTCAATAACAAGTGAATAATTCATAGGGATTTCTTGACGTCTACTAATATTACCAATTCTTTGACATTCATCGCAAGACAAAACAAACTTACGGGCATCCTTGAAGAGAGTAGGCCAATAAAAACCGGATTGCAATATCTTATGTGCAGTTCTGTCTCCAGCGTGGTGTCCTCCATAAGCTACGAAGTGACACTTGTGTAGGATCTATTCCTGTTCATGCTCAGGTACACAATGTCTAATAACACCATCTACACCTTCTTTATAAAGATGTGGGTCATCCCAAAAGTAATGTCGCCAGTCATAGAAAAACTTTTTCTTTTGCTGGTATGTGAAGCTAGGTGGTATAAATTTAGCAACAATATAATTAGCATAATCAGCATACCATGGGGTGCTACGAGAAGTGCTTATGACATTTAATTGTTCATCAGGAAAGCTATCGTCAATAGGTAGTGGGTCATCAAGAACATTCTCGAACCTAGATAAGTTGTCTGCAACAGGGTTCTCAACTCCTTTTCTATCAACAATATGCAAATCAAATCCTTGCAGCAAGAGAACCCATCTAATGAGTCTAGGTTTTGCATCTTTCTTTTCCATAAGATATTTAATAGCAGCATGGTCAGTGTGAATAGTTACTTTAGAATCAACAATATAGGTCTGAATTTATCACAAGCAAATACAACCGCCAAAAGTTCCTTTTCGGTAGTAGCATAGTTTCTTTGAGCATTGTCTAGAGTCTTACTAGCATAATGGATAACATTTAATTTCTTATCAACTCTTTGCCCTAGAACAGCACCTACAGCATAATCACTAGCATCACACATAATTTCGAAGGGTAAATTCCAATCAGGTGGCTGAACAACAGGTGCATAGACTAATGCTTTGTTAAGTATTTCAAATGCTTCTACACAATCATCATCAAAGACAAATGGTACATCTTTTTGTAATAAATTAGTCAGAGGCCGAGAGATTTTTGAGAAGTCCTGAATGAACCTCCTATAAAATCCGGCATGACCAAGGAAACTTCTTATACCTTTGATGTCCTTGGGACATGGCATCTTTTCAATAGCATCAACCTTGGCTTTATCAACTTCAATAACTCTTTCAGAAACTTTGTGCCCCAAGACAATACCTTCATTAACCATTAAAGTGGCACTTTTCCCAATTCAAGACAAGATTAGTTTCTTCACATCTCTGCAAAACTCGAGCAAGATTGCTCAAGCAATCATCAAAAGAGGAACCATAGACGGAAAAGTCATCCATGAAAACCTCACAAATCTTTTCGCAAAAGTCAGAGAATATAGCCATCATGCATCTTCGAAAGGTAGCAGGTGCATTACATAAACCAAAAGGCATACGTCTATAAGCAAAAGTACCAAAAGGGCATGTAAAAGTAGTCTTTGATTGATCTTTAGCCGACACAGGTATTTGAGAGAAACCAGAATAACCATCTAGAAAGCAATAATGTGTATGTTTGCATAATCTTTCTAGCATTTCATCAATAAAAGGTAAGGGGTAATGATCTCTCTTAGTAGCCTTATTTAATTTGCGGAAATCAATTACCATCCTATAACCTGTGATAATTCTTTGCGAAATCAATTCATCTTTATCATTAGGGACAACAGTAATACCTCCCTTCTTAGGGACACAATGGACAGGACTTACCCACTGACTATCAGCAACGGGATAATTTATACCTGCCTCCAGAAGCTTGAGTATTTCTTTTCTTACCACTTCTTTCATTTTAGGATTCAGACGTCGTTGAGGATCACAAACTGGTTTGGCATCCGCTTCCAAATTTATTTTATGTTGACATAGAGTGGGACTGATGCCTTTAAGATCATCCAGAGTATATCCAATAGCGGCACGGTGCTTTTTCAGAGTTTTCAATAATCTTTCTTCTTCATGCTCTGAAAGATTAGTGCTAATAATGACAGGATATATTTTCTTTTCATCAAGATAAGCATATTTAAGATTATCAGGCAACGGTTTAAGCTCAAACACGGGATCACCCTTGGGTGGAGGAGGATCCCCTAGGATTTCAACAGGCAAATTGTGTTGCAGAATAGGTTCCTGTTTAAAGAATACTTCATCTATTTCCCTTCTTTCATTCATAAACATATCATTTTCATGGTCTAGCAAATAGTGTTCTAAAGGATCACTAGGGGGTACGGCAATAGAAGCAAGACCAATAATTTCATCCTTACTAGGCAATTCTTCCTCATGATGTTGTTTACTAAATTTAGAGAAATTAAACTCATGAACCATATCATCCAAGCCAATAGTAAAAACATTCTTTTCGCAGTCTATCTTAGCGTTAACAGTATTCAAGAAGGGTCTACCAAATATAATAGGACAAAATCTATCTTGTGGAGAACCAAGACAAGAAAATCAGCGGGATATTTGGTTTTTCCACACAAGACTCCAACATCTCTAACAATTCCTATTGCAGATATAGTATCTCTATTGGCAAGTTTAATTGTAACATCAATATCTTCTAACTCAGCAGGTGCAATATCATGCATAATTTCTTCATACAAGGTAATAGGTATAACACTAGCACTGGCACCCATATCACATAAGCCATGATAACAATGATCCCCTATTTTAACAGAAATAACAGGCACGCCTACCACAGGTCTATGTTTATCTCTTGCACAAGGTTTAGCAATTCTAGCAGTTTCACCAGAGAATTGAATAACATGCCCATCAATATTATCAGAGAAGAGATCTTTAACAATAGCAATATTGGGTTCTACTTGGACTTGCTCAGGAGGTGTATAAGTTCTAATATTGCTTTTACGAACAACAGTTGAAGCTTTAGCATGATCCTTCATTCTGACAAGGAAAGGTGGTTTCTCAACATAAGAAGTGGGAACAATAGGATCATTATAAGTTACAGTATTTTCTTCAACTTTAATAGGTGCAGCTACTTTTACTTCTATGGGAGGATGATATTTAAACCACTTCTCCTTGGGGAGATCAACATAAGTAGCAAAAGATTCACAGAAAGAAGCTACTATCTCAGAGTCAAGTCCATATTTAGTGCTAAACTTACGGGAAATACCGGTATCCATAAAAGATTTAACACAATCAAACTTAGGTGTCATACCTGACTCCTTACCTTCATCGAGGTCCCAATCTTCAGAGTTGTGTTTAATTATATCCAATAAATTCCATCTAAATTCAATAGTCTTCATCATAAAAGAGCCAGCACAAGAAGTATCGAGCATGGTGTGATTGTTATCAGAAAGCTGAGCATAAAAACTTTGCATAATTATTTCTCTTGGGAGCTCATGATTGGGGCATGAATATAACATTGATTTAAGCCTCCCCCAAGCTTGAGCGATGCTTTCTCCTTCGCGAGGCCAAAAATTATATATATAATTGCAATCACGATGAACAAGATGCATAGGGTAATACTTTTGATGAAATTCCAATTTCAATCTTTTATAGTTCCATGATCTCATATCATCACATAGCCTATACCATGGCAATGCGTCTCCCTTCAAAGATAAAGGGAAGGCCTTCTTCTTAACAACATCATCGGGTATACGTGCAAGCTTAAATAGTCCACAAACATCATCCACATAACGTAGATGTTCATCAGGATGCTTTGTTCCATCTCGTGTAAAAGTGTTAGCTAGCAGTTTTTCCATCAAACCCGAAGGAATCTGAAAAGGAGTTTCATTTTCAATAGGTTCAGTAGGTTCAGTAGGTTGAGGAGCAACTCTTTGCTCTACTGGACGGGGTGAAGATACCCCAAACAAGCCCCTCAGACAATTACTTTCCATAGTAACAAGTGACAGAAAATTTCAGCACACTAAATAAATTTTTCCTTACCAAATTCCACCTACCAAAGGCGCTTCACTCCCCGGCAACGGTGCCAGAAAAGAGTCTTGATGACCCACAAATATAGGGGATCTATCGTAGTCCTTTCGATAAGTAAGAGTGTCAAACCCAACGAGGAGCAGAAGGAAATGATAAGCGGTTTTCAGCAAGGTATTCTCTGCAAGTACTGAAATAAGTGGTAACAAATAGTTTTGTGATAGGATAAATTGTAACGAGCAACAAGTAAAAAAAGTAAATAAAGTGCAGAAAGGTGGCCCAATCCTTTTTGTAGCAAAGGACAAGCCTGGACAAACTCTTATAATAGGAAAAGCGCTCCTGAGGACACATGGGAATATCGTCAAGCTAGTTTTCATCACGCTCATATGATTCGCGTTCGGTACTTTGATAATTTGATATGTGGGTGGACCGGTGCTTGGGTGCTGTTCTTACTTGAACAAACATACCACTTATGATTAACCTCTATTGCAAGCATCCGCAACTACAACAAAAGTATTAAGGTAAACCTAACCATAGCATGAAACATATGGATCCAAATCAGCCCCTTACGAAGCAACGCATAAACTAGGGTTTAAGCTTCTGTCACTCTAGCAACCCATCATCTACTTATTACTTCCCAATGCCTTCCTCTAGGCCCAAATAATGGTGAAGTGTTATGTAGTCGACGTTCACATAACACCACTAGAGGTTAGACAACATACATCTTATCAAAATATCAAACGAATACCAAATTCACATGACTACTAATAGCAAGATTTTTCCCTTGTCCTCAGGAACAAACGTAATTACTCACAAAGCATATTCATGTTCATAATCAGAGGAGTAATAATATAAATAAAGGATCTGAACATATGATCTTCCACCAAATAAACCAACTAGCATCAACTACAAGAAGTAATCAACACTACTAGCAACCTACTAGCACCAATCCCGGACTTGGAGACAAGAATTGGATACAAGAGATGAACTAGGGTTTGGAGATGAGATGGTGCTGGTGAAGATGTTGATGGAGAATGCCCTCTCCCGATGAGAGGAGCGTTGGTGATGACGATGGTGATGATTTCCCCCTCCCGGAGGGAAGTGTCCCCGACAGAACAGCTCTGCCGGAGCCCTAGATTGGTTCCGCCAAGGTTCTGCCTCGTGGCGGCGGAGTCTCGTCCCGAAAGGTTGCCTTCTATATTTTTCTCATCGAAAGACTTCATATAGGAGAAGATGGGCGTCGGAGAGCCACCAGGGGGGGAGGGCGCGCCCCCACCCTCGTGAGCAGGGTGCGGGCCCCCTGGCCTTCATCTTTGGCGACGATTTTTCTTTATTTATTTTAAGATATTCCGTGGAGTTTCAGGACTTTTGGAGTTGCGCAGAATAGGCCTCCAATATTTGCTCCTTTTCCAGCCCAGAATTCTAGCTGTCGGCATTCTCCCTTTTCATGTAAACCTTGTAAAATAAGAGAGAATAGCCATAAGTATTGTGACATAATGTGAAATAAGATCCCATAATGCAATAAATATTGATATAAAAGCATGATGCAAAATGGACGTATCATGTATCCGGTCATTCGATTGGGTGTGGTCCGGAGTCCCCAAAGTACGGAATCGAGTTCCTCAACCTAGTGCTTGTCTGATTCCCGTAAAGGTGCACTAGTCTGCGCTTAATACCACTCATGATCAGTCCATTGGCCCGTTTGACTTGGCTGTTTTTTTGAGGGTGGTATACGGATGCATAGTCGAGATTAATGCCCAACTTAGTGCACAAAGTTTTCACCTCATTAGCTATGAAGTTAGAGCCGTTATCAGTGATGATACTATGCGAGACACCATAATGGTGGACTATGCCGGATATAAAGTCAATCACTGGTCCGGCCTCCGCTATTTTTACTGGTTTGGCCTCTATCTTTTTAGTGAATTTATCAACCATGACCAGCAAGTATTTCTTTTTGTGGCTTCCCCCTTTAAGGGGTCCAACCTTGTCAAGCCCCCGGACCGCAAAGTTCCAAGTAATGGGGATTGTTCCAAATGCGGTTGGAGGCATGTGGCTTTGATTGGCGAAAAGCTGACAGCCCACGCAACATTGGACAAGGGCTTGAGCATCTGCTCAAGACGTGGGCCAGAAAACCCCTGCCCGGAACGCCTTGCTTACGAGGGGTCGAGCTGCGGCATGATGACCGCCAAGGCCAGTATGTATTTCTACCAAGAGTTGCCTTCCCTCTTCTTCGTAGATACACCTTTGAAGGACTCCGGTAGTACTTCTTTTATACAGTTCACCCTCATGTACTTTAAAGGCTTTAGAGCGCCGAACTATGCATCGAGCCTCGTTTTGATCGTCTGGGAGCTCTTGCCTATTAAGGTTGGCTAGGAATGGTTTGGTCCAGGGAGCGATAACCACCATGATCTCATGAGCAGAGGGTGTTATCTCGATATCCAGACCATCGATGGTGTCTGCATTATGTTCGGCGGCTGGGGGTGTGATCAGGTCCGTATTGCCTTCTCCGCTCTCACCCTGCAACACAACAGATGGCTTAAAGAGCCTTTCCAAAAAGGTGTTAGGTGGCATAGGGTCGCGCTTAGCGCCCATACGAGCGAGGATGTCGGCTGCCTGATTACTCTCTTGAGCGACGTGATGAAATTTCAGTCCTTCAAACCGGGCTGATATTTTTAATATGGCGTTTTGATATGCCGCCATTTTGGGTCATTTGCATCGAACTCTCCGTTGACCTGGAAAATTGCGAGGTTGGAGTCACCGCGCACCTCCAGGCATTGTATACCCATGGAGACAGCCATGCGAAGACCATGTAGCAGCGCCTCGTATTCGGCTGCATTATTGGAATCCGTATACATAATTTGTAGTACATAGCGGACTGTGTCCCCAGTGGGGGATGTTAGGATGACGCCAGCCCCCAGTCCGGCCAGCATTTTAGAGCCGTCGAAGTACATAATCTAATTGGAGTATGAGCTATACTCTTTAGGGAGTTTGGCTTCCGTCCATTCAGCGACAAAATCAGCCAATACCTAGGATTTAATAGACCGATGTGGCTTGTATACGATTTCGAACGGTAAAAGCTCGATGGCCCATTTGGCTATGCGCCCAGTGGCGTCCCTGTTATTGATAATCTCATTGAGTGGTACTTCAGATGCCACTGTGATCGATCACTCTTGAAAGTAGTGTTGCAGTTTACGGGATGCCATGAAGACTGTGTAGGCTATCTTCTGGTAGTGGGGGTATCAAGATATGCAAGGTGTAAGGACCTCCGATACATAATAGACTGGTTTTTGGGTGGGGAATTTATGTCCCTCTTCCCCTCGTTCGACGATGAGCACATCACCAACCACTTGGTTAGTCGCCGAAATATATAACAACATGGCCTCTCCAACACCTGGTGCAGCTAGGATTCGGTTGCTTGCAAGGGTTTTAATCTCTTCATGTCCGGTTGTGGCAGCATCCGTCCATTTGAAGTTGTTAGTGTGTCGTAATAGATTGTAGAGTGGTAGCGCTTTTTCTCCCAATTTGGAGATGAAGCATCTTAAGGCCGCGACGCAACCCGCTAGCTTCTGGACTTGCTTTAGGTCTGTTGGTATGGCCAATTGTGACAATGCTCGGATCTTGGCGGGGTTTGCTTCAATTCCTCTACGGGAAACAATTAACCCAAGCAGCTTTCCGGCCGGAACTCCGAAGACACATTTTTCTGGATTAAGCCGTATGTTGTATGTTCGAAGGTTGTTGAAGGTGAGGCGAAGATCGTCCACCAGTGTCTCGACATGCTTTGTCTTGATGACCACCTCTTCCACATATGCTTCGACCGTTTTCCCTATTTGCTTTTCTAGGCAAGTTTGAATCATGCGCTGGTAGGTAGCCCCAGCATTTTTGAGTCCGAAGGGCATAGTGTTGAAGCAGAAGGGACCATAAGGAGTGATGAACGCGGTTGCCGCCTGGTCCGATTCCTTCATCTTAATCTGATGGTATCTGCAATAAGCATCGAGGAAACACAAAGAGTCGTGCCCTGTAGTTGCGTCAATAATTTGGTCAATGCGAGGCAATGGGAAGGGATCTTTAGGGCAGGCTTTGTTGAGGTCCTTGAAATTGACACACAGGCGCCATGATTTGTACTTCTTTGGTACCATAACCAAGTTGGCTAACCAATCCGGATGTTTAATTTCCCTAAGAAATCCATCCTCTAACAATTTTGCCAGCTCTTCTCCCATGGCTTGACGCTTGGATTCGGAGAATCACCGTAGTGTCTGCTTCACAGGTTTGAATCCCTTGATTATATTAAGAATGTGTTCGGCCAGTCTTCATGGGATGTCGGGCATGTCTGAAGGGTGCCAGGCAAAGATATCCCAATTCTCTCGCAGGAATGTGCATAGGGCGGCGTCCACTACCGGATCCAGCTGTGCTCCGATGGATGCTGTTTTATTAGGGTCTGTCGGGTGCACTTGGAATTTCACTCTTTCCTCGGCTGGCTTGAAAGAGGTGGATTTGGATCTCTTATCGAGGATCACATCGTCCCTATCCACCATGCACTGTAAGGTGGTTAATTCCTCCGCCCCTAGGGCTTCGGATAGTGCCTCGAGGGCCAAGGATGCAGTTTTGTTTTCGGCACGAAGGGCTTTGCCCGGGTCACTCGAGATTGTGATAATTTCATTAGAACTGGGCATTTTGTGTTTCATATACCCATAATGGGGTATATCTTGAAAGCATGAGAAAGTTTCATGGCCGAGGATGGCGTGATACCCACTATTGAAGGGGACCACATGAAAGAGCAATTCTTTGGATCTATAGTTCTCAGGCGTGCCGAACACCACATCCAGTTTAATTTTTCCCCAGCAGTGTGCCTATCGACTAGGGATAATACCCCAAAAGGTGGTATTGCTTTGCTCGGTGTGTGATCTATCCATCTGCATTTTGTCAAGCGCGTCCTCATAGATGAGGTTAAGTCCACTGCCGCCATCCATGAGCACTTTAGTAAGCCGAAAACCATCAATGATGGGGTTTAGTACTAAAGCGGCGGGTGCTCGGACTGACCGAGCCTTTGGTTCATCTTCGGCCGTAAATGCTATTGCCGTGTCGTTGGGCTCAGTGCAGTAACTTGATAGACTTCGGCAAGGTCGCGGAGCGCCCGTTTGCATCGATTGTTCAAAGAAAAGGTCTCGAAGACTGTTAGGACGTTAAAGTTGTCCTTCTCCGGTGAGTATCTCTCTGGAGTTGTGGTGAGGATGGCCTCTCCACTTTTTGCTACTTGTCGAAAGTACCCATCATGCTCGGAGGCTATGGGTTGGGGCTGTTGTGGAGTGGCGTGAATCGGGCAGGGCTTGTCCAGTAGTTCGTCAAGAACGAACCTGTATCCTGTGAAGGTTTTGTTCTTCCTTCCCGTAGACTGGTGATCGGGTAACCCGCCAGGATGTATTCGTTTGGCCCGGGCCGCACACTGTGTCAAGGCAGCAGGCTCTAGTTGAGTTTTCTGGGCCTTCCATGTGCTTTCCATTGCACAGTACTTTTGTACTACTTGCGATAATTCCGTGAAACTCTGTATGTGGCGATGGTCGAGGGCATTCAATATTCCTTTGTAGGTGTAGTTATGGTGGAAAACCGAAACTACGTCATCGTCCGGGCAGTCTTTGGTCCTGTTTTTAACAAGCAGGAATCTGGCCCAGAAGTGGTGGACCGATTCCTGAGGCTGCTACCGCACATACATCAGGTCGTATATATCTGGAGGACCCGAGTTTCTTGGAGAATATAGACTGTGGTGGGTGGGTGGATTAAATTTTGGATCCTGTCCCACATCTATGTTTGGAGCCATACTGGTTTCCGAAGTGACCGGTTTGGGTCCGATTAAGTGCAAAGGCTCCGGCAATCCTACACTTGAACCAGAGTCTAGAGGGCATAAGCTCCCGTCCGAAGGGGAAGTATTCAGCTTGGGGACCCGTACATACTTGCTTTTCAATATGGGAAGGGAAGTGTCTGTGGTCGGTTCCTCAATGACCGCCATGAAGTGGGTGATCGGCGGGTGATTAATTTCCCTCTGGTCGGGCTTGAGCCCAATCCGATCATAGTCCGTTGAGACCCCCAGAGCGGTGATGCGATCTAGCAATTCGTTTAAAGACGAAACATCTGCCGGATCCAATTTTTCAGAGTATTGTGGGCCAATGCGAGGACGGTATCCGGCGGCCATTGGGAGAGTTGCGGGCTCGACGGCCACGTGGGCCCTTATGGTGAAACCGCCAAACTGGAGGGTCTGCCCCGAAGCTAGGTACCCTCCAAAAGTGATATTGTTGTTGATGACTAGGTGAGACATAGATCACTTTTTGTAGATAGCACGACAGAGCACTCAATGAAGGCACCAATGTTGGTGTCAAAACCGGCAGATCTCGGGTAGGGGGCCCAAGATGTGCATCTAAGGATTGATGGTAACAGGAAGCCAGGGGACACGGTGTTTACCCAAGTTCGGGCCCTCTTAAGGGAGGTAAAACCCAACTCCTGCATGATTATATTCAACGAGTATGAAGATTACAAGAGTTGATCTACCTCGAGATCGTAATGGGTAACCCTAGATGTCTAGCCTATGAGAATTCCAATGATGGTGAAGAAGATAGCCTCTACGGACTAACCCCTCCAGTTTATATACACACCGGAGGGGCCTAGGGTTTGTACAAGGTCGTTTTATCAGGAAAGGAAGCTTTCGGACTCTATTCTTGCCGTCTACATATTGAGAAGTCCCATCCAGACACGGTGGATAATCTTCAGCTTGATCTCGTATGGCCCATCCAACCCGGCCCATACTCCTGGGTCGGACACTTGAGGACCCCCGAATCCAGGACTCCCTCAATGCTTGTTTTTCCTTGCTATGCTAGTTGATTCTTGCTCCCATGAATTGTTTGCTCACAAAATCCCTATGCATAGGAAGTGGGTTAGGATTAAATGTGCTTTCCATGTGTTTCATTATGCTCTCTTTATGTTTCAATTCTTATCTTTTATGCGACCATCATTGAAATCATCGTGCCTAGCTTAAAAGGCATTAAAGAAAAGCGCTTGTTGGGAGACAACCCAACATTTACCACTACTGTTTTTGTGTGTTAACATGATTATGCTACTATAGTAATCATGTTTTATAGCTTTTGTTTCAATAAAATGCCAAGTAAAGCCTTTGGGATAGTGTGGATGGTAGTTGACTTGATTCTGTGCAAAAACAGAAACTTTTGCGCTCAGTCCAGGAATATTAAAAATTTACTGGAATCTGCTTTTGATCTGAATTTCTTTAAAGGTGATAGATATACAAATTTCCTATGTTGTCCTAATCTTTTAGCATTTATGTGTAACAAAAGTATGGTTCGAGTACATATTACTACAGACAGTTCTGTTTTTGACAAATTCTGTTTTCAATGCGTAGTTTGCTTGTTTTCTAGTTTCTATGGCTTATATTGCCCAATATAAATTGTAGAAATGATATGCTACAGTAGGCATAGTGTGGAAACAATTATGAATCTTGTCTTTGACAGTGCCAAAGTGAAATGGTTTTGCTCTTTATCATACTAACCTATCTCACGAAGTTCCATTAAGTTTTGTGTGATTGAAGTTTTCAAGTTTTGGGTGAGATATCGATATGGGGAGAATAAGGAGTGACAATACCCTAAGCTTGGGGATGACCAAGGCACCCCAAGGTAATACTCAAGGAAGATCCAAGCAACTAAGCTTGGGATGCCCCGGAAGGCATCTCCTATTTCGTCTCCAACATTATCGGTAACCTCATTTGCAGCTATATTTTTATTCATCACATGATATGAGTTTTGATTGGAGCATAATTTTATTTTATTTTTATTTTCTTGATGTTATTTAAAATAATGTTTTGCATCTTTTATTTCAATAAAAGTGGCAAGGTTAGCCTTTACCGTGCTTATCTTGCAAGCATATGAGTTGTTGTTTCAAAACAGAAAGTTTATCGTTGTTGCAAACATTCCTGAGAAAAGTCACGATGTGATAAAATGTTGAAACTTTTTGCAGAATAAGATATGATAAATTTTCTATAGTTTGCTAAATTTTCATAATCTTTGGAGTTAAAGAAGTATTGATACTCTTGCATTCTTTACAGCCTGTACTGTTTTGACAGATTGCTATTATGTTTGCATTGTTTGCATTTGTTTGCTTGTTTAATAGTTCTATTTGAGGATAGGACTATTAAATAAGCAGAGGAATTTAGTATGCAATGTTAAATTAATAATTTTAGTGATTTGGTACAGTAGAGAATGATAAGGTTTTTGCATTGGTTTATACTAACTTATGTCACGAGTTCTTGTTGAGTTTTATGTGGATGAAGTTTTTAAGGTTAGGGAAACCGTGATATAAAAGGAATTAAGAAGACACAAAAGCTCAAGTGTGGGGATGCCCAAGGCATTCCAAGATAATATTTCAAGAACTCTCAAGCATCTAAGCTTGGGGTTGTCCCGGTAGGCATCCCACGTTTCTTCATCAACAATTATCGGTTAATGTCGGTTGAGCGTAAGTTTTTGCTTCTTCACATGAGTGGTGCTGTTCTTGGATTGTCATTTTTTTGTTTTTCTTGCTGTTTTAATAAAATACTTAGATCTGAAAGTTTCAAAATAAGAGAGAGTCCTCAAATAGCTACCCATTTACTTAACTACTCGTTTGATCTTCACTTATATCTTTTTGGAGCAGTTTGTCATTCACTCTCATGCTTCACTTAGATTATTTTGAGAGATGCAAATTTGTTTACTCATGTTCTTCACTTAAGTTTATTTGAGCTTGTTAAAAGCAATTGCAACATATGAAACTAGTCCCAGAGTGATAGATATTCAAGAGGGATATAATAAAAACTTTCATGAAGATCATTGGACAAATTAAACTTGTTTCTTTGTAATAGTTTTGATATATGATGATAGTGATATGTGAGTCATGTTGGTGAGTAATTATGCTTTAGTAATAATATTGATGTTAAGGTTTGTGATTCCCTATGCAAGCATGAAAGTCAATAGTTATGCAATGACATTACATCCTACTTGTGGTGCATTACTCGATGTTAGTTATGCTTAATGCTCGCTTATGAGATTTTTCGTTTCTTGGTTGGATGCTTCTCAACCTTTATGCTAGCCTTTGCTTGTACTAAGTAGGAATACTTCTTGTGCATCCAAATTCCTTAAACCCAGTTTTGCCATATGAGTCCACTATACCTACCTATATGCGGTATTCTCGTGCCGTTCTTAGCAAATTTGTATGTGCCATCTCTAAAATTTCAAAATAATTTCCTTTCTGTGCTCGTACCACTCATGAAACAGTAGGGGGTGGCTGATATTTTCCCATGCTGGATGTGTTATTCTCAAGATGAGTGCTTATTCACTTGTCATTGCACGTGAGTACGGCGAAGGTATTAGGGATGCCCAGTCCTAGAATGGAAAATGAATTTACATTATGTTATCAAATAATAAATTCCTTGGAAAGTGTTGATATGGACGGTACCCGTGGATACGGCTAGCAGTGGAATGTGAAAGAATGGTAGAAAAGGAATAAACATTATTTTCTATTTGGGAACCGCCTATGATATATCTAGCATGGAAAGTATCGGGAACTACTCGATCGTTTTCGTTGACAGGAAAAGCGTGCCACCCAAAATGTTTTTTATGTATCTTTTTCGCTTTGAGCTCTGGCACCTCTATAAAACCCTACTTCCCTCTGCGAAGGGACTATCTATTTACTTTATGCAATTTTTATTTTTATTTGAGTCTCCATCTTCTGTTATAAAGCACCAACTAAGGGGCACTATGATCGTACTTGAGCATTGGATGTAGCTAATATGCGAGTGTGTTTCATGAATGGATCAATGATTGAGCATGATGTGCTATGATAACTTTCTTTAGTGTTGATATTTTGAAAGACATGGTTACTTCTTGATATGCTTGAGTATTGAAATCTTCATGTCAAAACTAGACTATTGCTTTGAACCAGATAAAAGTCCAAATGTTCATACTACAAAAGAAAAGAATATGTGATGAATATGATAGGTAGCTTTCCATAACAAATATTCTATTTTCAATTGCAACTTTATGATGATAAGTTTTATGACAAAGAGTTGTTGTTATGATGCTAGGAAAAGTGATTGAAATTATCATTGATCAAACTTGTGCACTTTGCTAGCATTCACACTTCATAAATTATTTCTTTTATCATTTATCTACTCGAGGACGAGTAGGAATTAAGCTTGAGGATGCTGATACGTCGCCAACATATCTATAATTTATGAAGTATTCATGCCATGTTTACAATAATTTTATATGGTTTTGGTATGATTTGCATGGAACTATCCCGAACTGACGTTGTTTTAGTAGAACTACCGTGGTGTTGTTTTTTGTGCAGAAAGGGAAGTTCTCCAAATGAACTGAAACTTTTTGACGATTTTTTTGGAACAAAAGAGACCCCCGAAGTTTTGTGGAAGGACCAGAAGGTGAAGGAGTAGGGCATAAGACACCGGAGCGCGCGTGGTGGGCTCGGCTTGCCCCAGTGGGTTGTGCTCACCTCGAGGCCCATCTTAGCGTGAAACTAACGCCAAAAAATCCTATAAATAGAGAAACCATCAGAAATAACCCTAGATCAAAAGTTCCGCCGCCGAAGGCCTCTATAGCCATGAAAAACCAATCTAGACCCCGTTCCGGCACTCCGCCGGAGGGGGAAATCATCACCAGTGGCCATCTTCATCATCCCGGTGGCCACCATGATGAGGAGGGAGTACTCCACCCTCGGGGCTGAGGGTTTGTATGAGTATCTATGTGTTTAATCTCTCTCTCTCTCTCTCGTGTTCTTGAGATGTCATGATCTTGATGTATCGTGGCCTTTGTTAATATAGTCGGATCATATGGTGTTTTCCCCTCTCTATCTTGTTGTGATGAATTGAGATTTCCCTTTGAGATTTTGTTTTATTGGATTGAATACTTTTACGGATTTGAGAGCACTTGATATATGTATTGCATATGAATACCCGTGGTGATAATGGGGTGTTATATTGATTCACTTGATATATGTTTTGACACTCAACTCGTGGATTCCGGAGGTGACATTGGGGTAATCTATGCATAGGGGTTGATCCATGTTCTTGTCTTTGTTTCTCCGGTAGAAATCTTGGGGCACTCTTTGAGGTTCTTTGTGTTGGATTGAGTATTATCAAACTGAAATTGTTTGATGCATATCGTATAATCAACTCACGGATACTTGCAGTGACATTGGAGTATCAAGGTGACATTAGAATTGGTTGATGTGTGTCATATGGTGTTATTTTAGTACGAACTCTTGGTTAGATCGATCGGAAAGAATAGTTTGGCGTTATTTTAGTACGAACTCTAGGATAAATTGATCGGAAAGAATAGCTTTGAGGTGGTTTCATACCCTACAAACAATTTCTTCTTATGTTCTCCGCTAGATAAGAACTTTGGAGTGATTCTTCATCACACGCTAAGGGATGGTTATATGATCCAATTAGATTAGCATTGTTGAGAGATTGCACTAGCGAAAGTACGGACCCTAGGCCTTTTTTCAAGCATTGCAATACCGTTTGTGCTCCGTTTTATCAATTGCTACCTTGCTGTTTTTATTTATTAAGATTATAAAAATATATTTCTACCATCCATATTACACTTTTATCACCATCTCTTCACCGAACTAGTGCACCTATACAACTTGCCGTTGTTTTGGATGTGTTGGGGAC
Organism: Triticum dicoccoides; assembly: GCF_002162155.2. NCBI lineage: Eukaryota > Viridiplantae > Streptophyta > Magnoliopsida > Poales > Poaceae > Triticum > Triticum dicoccoides. The sequence continues at coordinate 419,139,778 of NC_041391.1, read as the reverse complement.
ACAAGAGATTTCTTGTATTTGGTTGCAGGGTAGTTTGAGAGAGACCATCTTCATCCTATGCCTTTCACGGATTGATAAACCTTAGGTCATCCACTTGAGGGAAAATTGCTACTGTCCTACAAAACTCTGTGCTTGGAGGCCCAACACGAGTCTACAAGAATAAAGTTGCGTAGTTGACATCATGCCCCTTTTGAACGCCCTGGAGTTGCGTTGGAAGAAATGCTTTCTTAGGCCACTCAGTGTGATACCTACAGTATTGGCGAATACAAGTTTTAGGGTACGTAGTTGGCATTTTCTTAACATCTTTGGCATGTTGTAGTCACTTGCTTCACTAGGTCTGTGTTTAAAAACAAAAATAGAGGTACAAAGAAAGGAATATGTTTGTGCAAGTAGATGGCTGATAAGTGTCTCACCTAGAAGTTTCTCAGGATGGGTGTAGCATATGTCGTGCTCGCTGTCGATGGTTGGTATGAACAAATCGATGAGAGCGTGAGATCTCGCGCTATAAGCGCTCACTTTGGCCTCAAGGTACTCAATCAGCTCCTGATACATGGGATCGAACTTGACGCCAGCTGGCAGCACCAGCCAATCACAATTTGCCTATTGAATCTCTAGGAGGACCTCGTCCACCTAAAGGTCATCCTTTATTTGAATTATAACAATTGCTAGACACTTTGAAATATGCTAATCTTGATGAGAAAAAGATATATCTTGTTATTATTAGTGCTAACCTTTCAGAACATCAAGAAGAAATATTATTAAAAATTCTCAAGAAGCACCGTGGTACTATTGGATATACTATGATGATCTTAAGGGCATTAGTTCCACTCTCTGTCAGCACAAGATTAATATGAAACCTGACGCTAAACCTGTTGTTGATCACCAATGACGATTGAATCCCGAGATGAAAGAAGTGGTAAGAACTGAAATACTAAAACTTCCGGAAGCAGGTATAATCTATCCCATAACTGATAGTAGATGGGTATTGTGTTCCTAAGAAAGGAGGTATTACTATTTTTCCTAATGATAAAAATGAACTTATCCCAGAAAGAATTGTTACTGGCTATAGAATGGTGATTTATTTTAGAAAATTAAATAAAGCTACTAGAAAAGACCATAACTCTCTACCTTTTATCGATCAAATGCTTGAAAGATTATCTAAGCACACACACATTTGTTTCCTTGCTGGATATTCTTGTTTGTCTCGAATACATGTTTCACAACCTGATCAAGAGAAAACCACCTTTACCTGTCCTTTTGGAACTTATGCTTATAGACGTACGCCCTTTGGTTTAGGTAATGCACCTGCTACCTTTCAAAGATGTATGACTGCTATATTCTCTGATTTTTGTGAAAAGATTGTTGAGGTTTTCATGGATGATTTCTCCGTTTACAGAACTTTTTTGATGATTGCTTAAGCAACCTTGATCAAGTCTTGCAGAGATGTGAACAAACTAATCTTGTCTTGAACTGGGAGAAGTGCCACTTTATGGTTAATGAAGGCATTGTCTTGGGGCACAAAATTTCTGAACGAGGTATTGAGGTGGATAAAGCTAAGATTGATGCAATTGAAAAAATGCCATGTCCTAACGATGTCAAAGGTATTCATAGTTTCCTTGGTCATGCTGGTTTCTATAGGAGTTTTTTAAAGACTTCTCTAAAATTTCTAGGCCTCTTACTAATCTTTTACAGAAGGATGTTCCATTTTTTTCATGATGATTGTGTAGAAGCCTTTGGAACACTTAAGAAAGCCTTAATATCTGCGCCTATTGTTCAACCACTTGCTTGGAACTTGCCTTTTGAAATTATGTGTGATGCTAGTGATTATGTTGTTGGTGCTGTTCTAGGACAAAGAGTTGATATGAAATTAAATGTTATTCATTATGCTAGCAAAACTCCAGACAGTGCCCAAAGAAATTATGCTACTACTAAGAAAGAATTTTTAGCACTTGTGTTTGCTTGTGATAAATTCAGATCTTACATTGTTGATTCCAAAGTAATTGTTCACACCAATCATGTTGCTATAAAATATCTTATGGAAAAGAAAGATGCTAAACCTAGACTCATTAGGTGAGTTCTCTTGCTACAAGAATTTGACTTACATATCACTCATAGGAAGGGAGCTGAGAACCCTGTAGCTGATAACCTGTCTAGGTTAGAAAATATTCTTGATGGCCCACTACATATTGATGATAGCTTTCCTGATGAACAACTACCTGTAATAAATGCTTCTCATAACACCCCTTGGTATGCTGACTATGCTAATTATATAGTTGCTAAATTTATTCCACCTAGTTTCACATACCAACAAAATAAAAAAATCCTTCTATGATTTAAGACATTACTTTTGGGATGACCCACATCTTTATAAAGAGGGAGTAGATGGTATTATTAGACGTTGTGTACCTGAGCATGGATAGGAACAAATCCTATGGAAATGTCACTCCGAAGCTTATGGAGGACATCATGCGGGAGATAGAACTGCTCTAAAGGCATTACAATCTAGTTTTTATTGGCCTACTCTTTTCAAGGATGCCCATAAGTTTGTCTTGTCTTGTGATGAATGTCAAATAATAGGTAATATTGGTAAGCATCGAGAAATGCCTATGAAGTATTCACTTGTTGTTGAACCATTTGATGTTTGGGGTTTTGATTATATCGGACCTTTTCCTTCCCCTAATGGGTATACACATATTTTGGTTGTTGATTATGTCACTAAGTGGTTAGAAGCTATTCTGACTAATAGTGTTGCTCATAATACCTCCATTAAAATGCTTAAGAAGTTATCTTCCTAAGGTTTGGAGTCCCTAGATATTTAATGACTAACGGTGGTTCAAATTTTATTCATGGTGCTTTCCGTAAAATGCTTGCTAAATATGATGTTAACATAGAATTGCATCACCCTATCATCCTCAATCTAGTGGTCAAGCTGAACTTTGCAATAGAGAAATAAAATTAATATTACAAAAAACTGTCAATAGGCCTCGAAAGAATTGGTCTAAGAAATTAGATGATGCACTATGGGACTACGGAAGAACTTATGAAAATCCTATGGGTATGTCTCCATATAAAATGGTCTATGGAAAAGCCTGTCATTTGCCTCTTGAGTTAGAACATAAATCATATTGGGCAATTAAAGAACTCAATTATGACTTCAAACTTGCCGGTGAAAAGAGGTTATTTAATATTAGCTCACTAGATGAATGGACAACCCAAGCTTATGAAAATGCCAAACTATTCAAAGAAAAAGTTAAAAGATGGCATGACAAAAGAATACAAAAGCGGGAATCAAAGTTGGAGAATATGTTGTTTTGTACAACTCTCATTTTAGAATTTTGGAGTAAAACTTCTTTCCAAATGGGAAGTACCATATATTATCGAAGTGGTTTATCGCTCTAGAGCTATCAAGATTAATAATGCCTAAGGTACTATCTTGAAGGTGGTCAATGGGCAAAGAATTAAACACTATATCTCAGGTACGCTTGTTAATGTTGAAACCAATATTATTCAAACCATGACACTAGAGGAACACATAAAAGAAACCTTCCAGAACACTCCAGAACCCTGAAAGGAAGAGGTATGTGATCCGGTAAGTAAACAGACTCCGAAAAATCCGCAAAAATATTTTGTGTCAGTTTTGGAATATTAGAAAGAAATAGGAAAATAATAAACAACCAGGAGGTGACCATGATACACCAGTGCGCGCCTGCCCTCCCTGGCGTGCCCTGGTGGGTGGTGGGCCGTTCGGGCACCTTCCCTACTCTATTTTCCTTCCTTATGCTTGTTTCCAAGATAAAAAAATATTTATATATACTCCCGGACGATTTGACCACCGTATCACGGAGAAATGCTTTGTTCCTGTTTCGCATTGTTTCTCTGTTAGATCTATCAAGCCAAGCATCATGTCTTCTCCCTCCTCCAACAATGTAGAAGAAGATGCTTGGTTGATGAAGATGGAACTGAAAAGAGAGGGACCAACGGAATCCATCAAGCAGGACAAGGGCAAGGAAGATACAGGAGATAAAGATCAAGCAGGAGGGCATGCCATTCTAATGGAGGAGGAAGAAGATACCTTCAACCATACTACAACCATCTCATCCCTACTGAAATTGAAGCATTTAGGGCCTGTGAAACGGCTCGTGTTCAGAATATATATCTCACTCGTGAAAATATTTTGTTGCAACAGCAAATCTTTGCCCTCTGGAGCATCATTCATAGATTGGAGTACCTATTGCTTGAAGTGTGACACTACTACCTCCTCATCTAAACCACCACCATCATCATCTTCCCCACCAAAGGAGACTTTAGTACAGAGGAATGGACACTCCCCTTGGCTTGTGCCAAGCTTGGGGGAGATTCCTGATAACCCACAAGTATAGGGGATCGCAACAGTTTTTGAGGGTAGAGTATTCAACCCAAATTTATAGATTCGACACAAGGGGAGCCAAAGAATATTTGTAAGTGTTAGCAAAGGGTAGAGTATTCAACCCAAGAATATTTTCCTTTCTTTATACTTGCATAATAATTTTTCTAGATCTTCTCTATCCTTACAAGCAATAATATGTTTAGTTGTCTCCTCATTCATAACATAACCTTCTGGTACCTTAGGAAATTCATATCTAGGAGGGCTAGTTCTAATAAGTGCTTCAAGATTTTCAGTTTCAAGCTCTTCATCAGTTTCAACAATTTCATCAGTTTCAACATTCTCAAAAGCTTTAGTTCTAGCAAATTATTCATCAAGAAATTCACCCACTAGCACATTATCATCAAGCAAGGTACTAGCATCATCATGAGTAGCATTCATAGTAGAAGTAGCATCATCAATAACTTGTAACATATCAGAATTAATAGCATGTGGTGGTGTTGCAAGTTTACTTATAATAGAAGGTGAATCTAAAGCAGAGGTAAATGGTAGTTCCTTACCTCCCCTCGTCTTAGAGGGAAAATATTTAGTCTTAGCATCCTTCAGATTCTTTATAGTGATAAATTGATAATAATCCTAAGTGACTCAACAAATATAGCTATGCTCCCTCGCAACGGTGCTAGAAAAAGGTCTGGATAACCCACAAGTGTAGGGGATCGCAACAGTTTTGGAGGGTAGAGTATTCAACCCAAATTTATAGATTCGACACAAGGGGAGCCAAAGAATATTTGTAAGTATTAACAGCTGAGTTGTCAATTCAACCACACTTGGAGATTAATTATCTACAGCAAAGTGATCAGTAGCAAAGTAGTATGATAGTTTTGACAGTAGTAGCAACAACAATAGTAATGGTAACAGTGATAGCAGTGATTTTGTAGCAAGTGCAATAGTAACAATAGCAGTAGTAACTTAGAAAAAACAATATATACGTAAGAAAATCGTAGGCATTGGATCGGTGATTTGTTGGATGATATTCATCATGTGACAATTATAACCTAGGGCGATGCAGCACTAGCTCCAGTTCATAAATATAATGTAGGCATGTATTCCGTAAATAGTCATACGTGCTTATGGAAAGAACTTGCATGGCATCTTTTGTACTACCCTCCCGTGGAAGCGGGGTCCTATTGGAAATTAAGGGATATTAAGGCCTCCTTTTAATAGAGAACTGGAACAAAGCATTAACACACTGTGAATACATGAACTCCTCAAACTACGGTCATCACCAGGAAGTGTCCCGACTATTGTCACTCCGGGGTTGCCGGATCATAACATGTACTAGGTGACTATAACTTGTAAGATCAGATCTAGAACATAGATATAATGGTGATAACATAAACAGTTAAGATCTGAAATCATGGCACCCGGGCCCAAGTGACAAGCATTAAGCATGGCAAAGTCATAGCAACATCAATCTCAGAACATAGTGGATACTAGGGATCAAGCCCTAACAAAACTAACTCGATCACATGATGAATCTCATCCAACTCCTCACCGACCAGCGAGCCTACGAAGGAATTACTCACTCCCGGTGGGGAGCATCCTTCAATTGGCGATGGAGAAGGGTTGGTGATGATGAAGATCAAAGATCCCCCTCTCTGGAGCCACAAACGGACTCCAGATCTAGGTTCCCGATGAAAAAAGGAGACTGCGGCGGCTCTGTCTCGTGAAATGCGATTATTCTTTCTCCCTATTTTTTCTGGAAAAATAGGATTTTATAGCGTCGGTTTTGGGGTCTGCGGGGCCACCAGCTGGGGACAACCCACCTGGGAGCGTCTGGAGGGGGTGGCGCGCCCTGGTGGGTTGTGCCCACCCAGGTGCCCGCCTCTGGTGGTTCTTGGCTCCAGTATTTTTCTTTATTCATATAAAAATTCCTTGCAAACTTTCGTTCCAATCCGAGAACTTTTATTTCTGCACAAAAACAACACCATGGTAGTTCTACTGAAAACAGCGTCAGTCCGGGTTAGTTTCATTCAAATCATGCAAATTAGAGTCCAAAACAAGAGGAAAAGCGTTAGGAAAAGTAGATACGACGGACACGTATCAACTCCCCCAGGCTTAAACCTTTGCTTTTCCTCAAGCAATTCAGTTGATAAACTGAAAGTGAAAAAGAAAAAACTTTTACAAACTCTTTTGCTCTTATCTGCATAAATAAGCTTAAACAGCACTCGGGTTTTCAGCCAAGATTATAACTAACCATGTCAACAATAACTCCTAAAATTATATTAACTCATATCAATGACATAATCAGTTAGCGAGCAATAATAAAATGTCTCAAACAACAACACGTTGTCAAAACAACCATGATATAATATGACAATAGTGGTATCTCGTTAGCCCTTTCTGAGACCGCAAAACATAAATGCAGAACACCTCCAAAGTTCAAGCAGCGACTAAACATTGTAACTCATGGTAGAAAAGATCTAGTCATGATGCACCCAACATTAGCTACACATAATGCATGAGCATGACAACAGTACTCTCAGGTTCTGGCGCTTATTTTAGAAGGTGATGACACAACATAAAAGTAAATAGACAGTCCCTTCGCAGAGGGAAGCAGTGATTTGTAGATGTGCCAGAGCTCAAGTTTTTAAAACAGAGGTAAACAAAATTTTGAGAGGTGCACCCTTCTTGTTTACCTTGCGACCATCAGTTATCAATATCTTCCATGCTAAACACATTAGAGGCGGTTCCCAAGCGATAAAAGTAAAGGTTATGACTCCGCAGGAGTTTTTGTTTGATTATTTGTAAACTCCTTTTGCAATTTGGGACTAGGAATCCCTATTACCGCCCCTCTCGTGCAATGACGAGTGAATAAACACTCCTATTGAGATTAATCCGCTTAGCACGGAAGATATTGACTACCTCCTGCCGTTCTATGAACAATCCAGACACACAAAAAGCATATTTATTTGAAGTTTTTAGAGGTGGCACATGCAAATTTACTTAGGACGGCAGGGTAATACCGCATATAGGTAGGTATGGTGGACTCATCTGGAATAACTTGGGTTCAAGGTTTTTTATGCACAAGCATAATTCCTGCTTAGTATAGGCGAAGGCTAGCAAATAGGTTGAGAAGCGGCCAGGTAGAGAGCAACAACGGTCATGAACATGCATTATGCATAAGTAACATTGGATACTAGCATGAGTAGGATATCAACACCATGAACATAAATATCATAGAGGCTATGTTGGTTTTGATTCAACTACATGCATGAACATGTGCCAAGTCAAGCCACTCGAACATTCAGAGGAGGATACCATATCATCATACTACATCACAATCATTTTAACGCAATGTTGACATCCAAAATAAATCATTATCCACTCCTAGCTACTTATGAATGGCAAGAGAAACTATAATCTCTAATTGTCAATGCAAACATGTTTGATAATAATAGGCTGAATCATGGATACTAGGTTAAACATATTTACAAAAACAGAACAAGTCGAGTTCATACCCATTTCTCTCTGCCACGGCCAGTTCATCAAATATCATCATTATTGCTTTTCACTTGCACGACCGAACGATATGAAAATAATAATAGTGCAAGAGTGTCGTGGACTAAGCTAGAATCTGCAAACATTTTATTCAAAAGGAAAAGACAAGGTAAAATGGGATCTTTGTTAGATCAACAATAATGCATATGAGAGCCACTCAACATTTTCATCGTGGTCCTCTCCTCTGTATGACTCAATAAAAGAAATTAAGAGAAACACACAGACATATTTTTGGAGTTTTTGGTTTTTCTTGAACAAGCAAATAAAAGGGAAAAGCAAAAACGAGAAAAACTATTTACACGGGAAAACTCCCAACAAGTAAAAGAAGATCAATGAAATCTTTTTGGGTTTTCTTTTTAGATACTACGACTAACTACACTAGAAAGAAAAATCAAAAGGAAGCAGGAAATAATTTTGTATTTTCTCAAAGTTTTTCAAACACAGAAGAAGAAAGCGAGAAAAAAATTTAACATGGATAATACAATGAAAAAGTGTGGACACCGACAACTGGAATGAAATGTGTGAATATGAATGTAATGTCGGTGGAAACATGTACTCCCCCAAGCTTAGGCTTTTGGCCTAACTTGGTAATCAGTCAGTAGCCTGCATAATGGTCGGAGTGACAGCTCACGGAGGCTCTCGGTGCAGATGCCTCGGCCCGCCGTACAACTACAACTGCCGCATTATGAGCTCGGGCCTCGCTCTCAAGAACAAAATATCTTCCCCTAATGTGAACATCAAAGAGAGCAGGCGCTGGCAAATATGTGTGCACAATGGAACTTTCATTAAACAAAAGTTTATAAGTGAAATTATGGGGTTCGCCACTAAGGATCTTATGACGTTTCATAGCATCAAAATCTAAGTACTGTGTAGGTAAAATAGGTTCATAAGGCCAAGGTGAAACCCCCAGCTCTCTCGCCAAACGTGTGGCATATGTTCCACCATGAAAATATCCACTACAAGCGTTGTGTTGCAACCTATGTGCAACAATCGCTCCAAGGTTATAACTCTTGTCACCAGTGAGAGCGGTGCGTATGAGGCTCTAGTCTGGAGCACAAAGTGTACTACAATCTTGTTTGCCTATAATGCATTTTCCATTAAATAAAGCAAAGTACTGGATTGCGGGAAAATGAATGCTTATTATTCTACCTTGCGTCACTCCCCTAGTCTCACCATATCAAAGACTACTCAAGAATATCTCAAACTCAGACCTTGGCAGTTCATCAAGCGAACCCCAAAATGGGATTTTGCAGTGGTGAGCAAATCTCTCTAAGGATATGGTGAAAGGATTTTCATACAATTTAAATGACACCCTAGACCCATGGGGATGGAATTTAAATCCTTTGACAAATGATTCGGTGAGAGTGAGGTGTTGGTTGCACTTATCTTAAATGTAGGGACCGAGTTCGGCATTGTGAACATACTGCTCAAATTCTTCCTTAATGCCCACACTCGCCATATAATCGTCACATGGCCATAAACATGTTTTAGTGGCGGCATCTCGTATGGAACTTTCAGTTGGTTCAGCATAAGACCGACGAGCAGAGCTGCTACTAGAAGATGCCTTTGAGGATCTCCTCCTGGAAGAACTCCTTCCAAAGAGGTTCATCATATTCACGTACTATTTTCTGGAAAAAAATTGGCTACAAAAATTTGTTAACTAAACGTCACAAGATTGAAAGAACCTACTCATACGGATACATAGAGGCCATAGCAAGCATTCAAACTACTTAGACCTCTAAGAATTCAACATGCAATCTCATCTACAGTAGAACCAAGAGTAGCTATTTATTCAAAATATAAACCACTAGAGCAAACACTAATTGGACAAATGGAGGAGTCACATACCAAGCAACAATCCCCCGAAACAGTTTCGGAAATGGAGCATCGAGCAAAGAGATTGAAATCCGCGGGTTTGAGAGCAAGAACACGAGAGAGAGAGAGAGAGAGAGAGAGAGAGAGCACAATGGTATTTTTTTCTTGAGGTAGGTGGTGATGTGGTATGGAGAGATAAGTGAGGGGGGGCATGTGGGGGGCACAACCCATCAGGGAGCGCATGGGGGTCTTGGCGCGCCCAAGTGGGTTGTGCCCACCTGGTGCACCTCCCTCTGATGTTATTTGCACCAAAAATTCTTAAATATTTAGAAACAAATAGTATTAAATTTTCAGAGCATTCTAAGAACTTTTATTGTTGGGTATTTTTTTTGTTGTACGGGAAATTCAGAAAGTAGGCAAAACATGTCATTTTATTTTAATTAACTAATAAAAATAGAAAACAAAAGGTAGGGACAGAAGATAGTGCTCACTAAATTCATCAACTTCATACCTCTAAAAAAGATCCATTAATAAGGTTGATCAAGTCTTATTAACAACCACTTTCGATTAGCATGAAACTAAAGAACTTTCGTAAATCACTAAGTTACCTCAATGGGGATATGAATGTCCCCAACAATAAGCATTTCATATTTCTTTTTAACAGTAGGTAGAGGTAGTTGAAAACTTTTAAAGTGATTGTTGGAGATTTTTCAACAACATTAATACCAATCACTTGGAATTGTTTCTTCGGAAAGTGCACCGTATGCTCATTACCATTGATATGACAAGTGACCTTGCTTTTATTGCAATCAATAACAGCCCCTGCAGTATTCAAGAAGGGTCTACCAAGGATAATTGACATGTTGTCGTCCTTGGGCATCTCAAGTATACAAAGTCAGTCAAAATAGTAATATTAGCAACAACAACGGGCACATCCTCACAAATACCGATAGGTATGGCAGTTGATTTGTTAGCCGTTTGCAAAGATATTTTAGTAGGTGTGGGTTTATCCAAATCAAGTATTCTATATAAAGAGAAATGCATAACACTAACACCAGCTCCCAAATCACATAAAGCAATTTTCACATAATTTCTTTTGATGGAGCAAGGTATAGTTGGTATGCCCGGATCTCCAAGATTTTTAGGTACTCCATCTTTAAAAGTACAATTAGCAAGCATGATGGATATTTCAGCTTACGGTATTTTTCTCTTATTGGTGATGATGTCTTTCATGTACTTTGCATAAGGAGGCATTCTCAAGATATCGGTCAAGCGAGTATGCAAAAAGACTGGCCTCAGCATTTCAGCAAAGCGTTCAAATTATTCATCATCTTTCTTTTTAGTTGACTTAGGTGGAAAGGGCATAGTTTTTTGAACCCACGGTTCTCTTTCCTTATCATGTTTCCTAGCAACAAAGTCTCTTTTATCATATCTTTTATTTTTAGATTGTGGGTTATCAAGATCAACAGCTGGTTCTATTTCAACATCATTATCTGGTTCTTTTTCATTGTCTAGTTGATTATATTCATGAACATTATAATTATCTTTTTCATTATCACTAGGTTGATGTTCATTACCAGATTGAGTTTCAGCATCAGAGATAAAAATTTCATTATCATTATCAGGAGGTTTTTCTACTTCAGGTTCACTAGAAGCATGCAAAGTCCTATCATTTTTCTTTTTCTTCTTCTTTTTAGATGGACTAGGTGCATCAGTGTTAACTCTTTGAGAGTCTTGTTCAATTCTTTTTGGGTGTCCTTCGGGATAAAGTGGTTCCTGAGTCATTTTACCTCCTCTAGTTTCTACTCTAACGTCAAAGTCACTTATATTGTTATTCATTTGATCAAGCAACTCTCTTTGAGATTTAGCAACTTGTTCTAACTGAGTTTGAACCATAGAAGCATGCTTCCCCACACCTCTAACATCATTTTAGAATCTAAATAACAAGTCACTCAAGCGAGCAATCATATCAGAATTGTATTTCAATTGTTTCATAACATTTGCATTGAAGCGATCTTGTTTTCTAATGTAATTTTCAAACTCATAAAGGCATTGGCTAGGGTGCATATTGTGAGGATTATCATTGTCATTGAATTTCATTATATAATTTACTTCTACCACCTTAGGTGGTGGTGGTGTATCAAGCCCATGTATTTCTTCAATAGGAGGTAAATTTTTGACATCCTCAGCCTTAATACCTTTTTCTCTCATAGATTTCTTTGCCTCTTGCATATCTTCAGGACTGAGATATATGATACCCATCTTCTTCGGAGTGGGTTTAGGCGGTGGTTCAGGAAGAGTCCAATCATCATTAGTTTTCAATATGTTATTTAATAATTCTTCAGCTTGCCCAATAATTCGTCGTTCCCTGAAAACACAACCAGCACAACTATCTAGGAAATCCCTAGAAGCATCGGTTAGTCCATTATAGAAGATATCAAGCATTTCATTTTTCTTAAGAGGATGATCAGGCAAAGGATTAAGCAATTGGAGAAGCCTTCCCCAAGTTTGTGGGAGACTCTCTTCTTCAATTTGCACAAAGTTAAATATTTCATGTAAGGCAGCTTGTTTCTTATGAGCAGGAAAATATTTTTCAGAGAAGTAATAAATCATATCCTGGGGACTACGCACACAACCAGGAGCAAGAGTATTGTACCAAGCTTTAGCATCACACAATAATGAGAATGGAAATAATTTGAGAATATAGTAATAGCAAATTTTCTCTTCATGAGCAAAAAGGGTGGCTATATCATTCAACTTAGTAAGATGTGCCACAACAGTTTTAGTTTCGTAACCATAGAAAGGATCAGATTCAACAAAAGTAATCAACTCTGGGTCGACAGAGAATTCAAAATACTTATGATCGATAAAGATAGGTGAAGTAGCAAACTGAGGATGACATTTCATTTTAGCATTCAAAGTCCTTTCTTTATACTTGCATAATAATTTTTCTAGATCTTCTCTATCCTTACAAGCAATAATATGTTTAGTTGTCTCCTCATTCATAACATAACCTTCTGGTACCTTAGGAAATTCATATCTAGGAGGGCTAGTTCTAATAAGTGCTTCAAGATTTTCAGTTTCAAGCTCTTCATCAGTTTCAACAATTTCATCAGTTTCAACATTCTCAAAAGCTTTAGTTCTAGCAAATTATTCATCAAGAAATTCACCCACTAGCACATTATCATCAAGCAAGGTACTAGCATCATCATGAGTAGCATTCATAGTAGAAGTAGCATCATCAATAACTTGTAACATATCAGAATTAATAGCATGTGGTGGTGTTGCAAGTTTACTTATAATAGAAGGTGAATCTAAAGCAGAGGTAAATGGTAGTTCCTTACCTCCCCTCGTCTTAGAGGGAAAATATTTAGTCTTAGCATCCTTCAGATTCTTTATAGTGATAAATTGATAATAATCCTAAGTGACTCAACAAATATAGCTATGCTCCCTCGCAACGGTGCTAGAAAAAGGTCTGGATAACCCACAAGTGTAGGGGATCGCAACAGTTTTGGAGGGTAGAGTATTCAACCCAAATTTATAGATTCGACACAAGGGGAGCCAAAGAATATTTGTAAGTATTAACAGCTGAGTTGTCAATTCAACCACACTTGGAGATTAATTATCTACAGCAAAGTGATCAGTAGCAAAGTAGTATGATAGTTTTGACAGTAGTAGCAACAACAATAGTAATGGTAACAGTGATAGCAGTGATTTTGTAGCAAGTGCAATAGTAACAATAGCAGTAGTAACTTAGAAAAAACAATATATACGTAAGAAAATCGTAGGCATTGGATCGGTGATTTGTTGGATGATATTCATCATGTGACAATTATAACCTAGGGCGATGCAGCACTAGCTCCAGTTCATAAATATAATGTAGGCATGTATTCCGTAAATAGTCATACGTGCTTATGGAAAGAACTTGCATGACATCTTTTGTACTACCCTCCCGTGGAAGCGGGGTCCTATTGGAAATTAAGGGATATTAAGGCCTCCTTTTAATAGAGAACTGGAACAAAGCATTAACACACTGTGAATACATGAACTCCTCAAACTACGGTCATCACCAGGAAGTGTCCCGACTATTGTCACTCCGGGGTTGCCGGATCATAACATGTACTAGGTGACTATAACTTGTAAGATCAGATCTAGAACATAGATATAATGGTGATAACATAAACAGTTAAGATCTGAAATCATGGCACGCGGGCCCAAGTGACAAGCATTAAGCATGGCAAAGTCATAGCAACATCAATCTCAGAACATAGTGGATACTAGGGATCAAGCCCTAACAAAACTAACTCGATTACATGATGAATATCATGCATCCAACTCCTCACCGACCAACGAGCCTACGAAGGAATTACTTATTCCTAGTGGGGAGCATCATGGACTTGGCGATGGAGAAGGGTTGGTGATGACGAAGATCGAATATTCCCCTCTCTGGAGCCCCAAACGGACTCCAGATCTCGCGATAATACTTTCTCCCTGATTTTTTCTGGAAAAATAGGATTTTAGAGCATCTGTTTCCGGGTCTGTGGGGCCACCAGGTGGGGACAACCCACCTGAGTGCACCTGGAGGGGGTGGCGCGCCCTGGTGGGTTGTGCCCACCCAGGTGCCCCCCTCCGGTGGTTCTTGGCTCCAGTATTTTTCTTTATTCATATAAAAAATCCTCGCAAAGTTTCTTTCTAATCCGAGAACTTTTATTTTTGCACAAAAACAACACCATTGTAGTTCTGCTGAAAACAGCGTCCGTCCGGGTTAGTTTCATTCAAATCATGCAAATTAGAGTCCAAAACAATAGGAAAAGCATTAGGAATAGTAGATGCGACAGAGATGTATCAATGCCCCGGTATCGTATAACCATCACTTTTATTAGCTCTACCAATTTTTAGTTCGATCCTTAGTTTTTTCGTGATCTATTTGAATAAAAGTTTAGTATGATCTATTTTCGAGTGCTAGTCTTGTTATCTATCTATATAATCGAGTGAGAGTTATATAATAAAGTTTAGTTTGAGTTTTTGCTTCTTTACTTTTATGTTTCAATCAAAATAAAAGGAAATAATAAAAAAGATCATATGCTAATCTTATGGTAAGTAATGGCATCACATAAGGAAAAGTATAAGTGGTAAAATTTGTTGAAAAGTTGACAAACATATCATTGGTCAATAATGCAATTCAGGAAAGAATTAATAAGGGAAGAGAAGATACACATGCAAATACACTATCTTGGACATCTTTTATGATTGTGAGCCCCCACTAAATATCTTATGCCAAACAGTTGATGTTGTACAAGGAAGACAATGTAATGATTTATGGTTGTTCAATTCAAATAGAAGTTATATAGTCATAGATCCTTCAACACGTGGTGCTTGCTCAATATCTTTGCTGGCCAAAATTCTGCACTAAGTAGAGATAGTACTTGTGCATCCAAAAACCCTTAAATCCAAACTCTAACTTTGAGAGTCCACCATACCTACCTATGGATTGAGTAAGATCCTTCAAGTAAGTTATCATCGGTGCAATAAAGCAATAAAAATTGCTTCTAAATGTGTTTGATCATTTAGTGTAAGAGAAATTAAGCGTTGTATGAACTTGTGATGGCAAAGTAATAAAAGCAATGGATTGCATAATAAAGGTTGCTACCATAAGGGGCAATATAACGTGATGTTATTTTGCATTAAGAGAGTGTGCATACAACCAAAAATCGCATGACAACCTCTGCTTCCCTCTGCGAAGGGCATGTCTTTTAGTTTTATGTATTTACTTTTTATGCAAGAGTCAAAGTATTTTCCTCTATTCCTTTTTATATTTTTCTCTTTGGCAAGCATCATGTGGTGAGGAAAGATCTAAGTACATGTATCCAATTGGATGTGAGTGATCATGAGTTATTATTGTTGATATCACCCTTGAGGTGAATAAGTTGGGAGGCGAAACTATAAGCCCCTATCTTTTTATGTGTCCGGTTTAAACTTTTTTCTCATTTATATGTTGTGAGTGTTAGCAATCATAGAAGGTTAAATGATGGTTGAGTATGTGGACTTGCCAAAAGGCTCCAACATGAGACCCTTCCTGAAAATATGATGAATTGTAGTTGCAAAGTTGACCGAGAACATAGTTTGTTTGTTTTCAATAAAGTTTATGCTTTCTACTTCGTTGTTTTGATGAATTGTTACTTATTCATGAGAAGTTATATGATAAAAGTTATATGATGAAGTTTGTTGCTGTTATAATAATAAGCATGATGCTACTATGTCTGTATTTTGGTTTTATCGACACCTCTCTCTCTCTCTCTCTAAACATGTGGAGATGATTTTCGATATCTGTTTTCGCTTGAGGACAAGCAAGGTCTAAGCTTGGGGGAGTTGACACGTCCATTTTGCATCATGTTTTCCTATTGTTATTTATAATGTTTTTATGCATAATAATGCTTTATGGAGTAATTCTAATGCCTTTTCTCTCATAATATGCAAGGTTTACACTGAGGGGGAGAATACCGACAGCTAGAATTGTGGACCTGAAAAGCTACGCCACAGATACCTATTCTCCACATCTCCAAATGAGCTGAAATTTTACAGAGAATTATTGGAGAAAAGAACCACCGGAGGGTGGCCACCTAGTGCACAATACACTAGGGCGCGCCAGGCCCACTAGGCGCGCCCTGGTGGGTTGTGGGCAGCCCAGCCCACCTCCGGTGCCC
Organism: Triticum dicoccoides; assembly: GCF_002162155.2. Lineage (NCBI taxonomy): Eukaryota > Viridiplantae > Streptophyta > Magnoliopsida > Poales > Poaceae > Triticum > Triticum dicoccoides. The sequence goes on along the minus strand of NC_041391.1, from coordinate 419,123,335 downwards.
ATCTTCTAGTACATAATGTCTTTGGACCTGGGAAAAAAAGGAGGCTACTTTCGGAACGGAGCGCCGTAGTCTCGAGGCAGAACTTGGGCAGGAGCACTTTCGCCCTCCGCTGGAGCGATTCTGTTGGGGGAACTTCCCTTATGGAGGGGGAAATCAAAGCCATCATCATCACCAACAACCCTCTCATCTTTGGGAGGCCAATCTTCATCAACATCTTTAACAACACCATCTCATCTCAAACCCTAGTTCATCTCTTGTGTTCAATCTTTGTACCGGAACCTCATATTGGTACCTTTGGGTGACTAGTAGTGTTGATTACATCTTGTAGTTGATTACTATATGGTTTATTTGGTGGAAGATTATATGTTCAGATCCATTATGATATTTAATACCCCTCTGATATTGAGCATGAATATCATTTGTGAGTAGTCAGTTTTCTTCTTGAGGTCACGTGAGAAGTCATGTTGCAAGTAATCATGTGAACTTGATATGTGTTCGATATTTTGATGATATGTATGTTGTGATTCCCTTAGTGGTGTCATGTGAACGTCGACTACATGACACTTCACCATATTTGGGCCTAAGGGAATGCATTGTTGAGTAGTTATTAGATGATGGGTTGCTAGAGTGACAGAAGCTTAAACCGTAGTTTATGCGCTACTTCGTAAGGGACTGATTTGGATTCATATATTTACTGCTATGGTTAGATTTTATCTGAATACTTTTCTCGTAGTTGTGGATGCTTGTGAGGGGGTTAATCATAAGTGTGAGGTTTGTTCAAGTAAGAATAGCACCCAAGCACCGGTCCACCCACATATCAAATTATCAAAGTAGCGAACGCGAATCAAACCAACATGATGAAAGTGACTCGATGAAATTCCCTTGTGCCCTCAAGAACGCTTTGCTTATTATAAGAGACCATTTGGGCCTGTCCTTTGCCACAAAGGATTGGGCTACCTTGCTGCACTTCATTTACCGTTACCATTACTTGTCCGTTACAAATTATCTTGCTATCAAACTACCTGTTACCAACAATTTCAGTGCTTGCAGAAATTACCTTGCTGAAAACCACTTGTCATTTCCTTCTGCTCCTCGTTGGGTTCGACACTCATACTTATCGAAAGGACTATGATTGATCCCTTATACTTGTGGTCATCACGCCTCTCCCGCACTTCTTATCGAATGCACGTGCCACTTGCCGCGCCACATTCATGCCAAAGCATGCAACGTCTGGCATTGATGTTGCGATTTGACTGGATAGGAGGGCAGCGTTGAAAGACATGACCTCTTTGGCATTGCCTCAATGCAGACCGCGTCCTGAGGAACCAACTTCGGTCGTTGCGCCGCATGAAAGCAGGCTGACCGCTCCTTCGCGTAGCCTAGCCGCGACTATTTAAGTTGTGTGTCAGCAACACATGGAGCCACACTCCCCCTCTTCGAGCATCGTCCCCTCCACTCCCCCTTCTCCGTGCCCAAGCCCCTTGTCCTCTAAGAGCCTAGCAACAGCGATGCCGAAGTCATGGTGCTCCGTGCTGGCAGGCGGAGTAGGTGGAAGCTCTTGCTCCGGTGGTTCTTGGTGCCGCCGCCCACACTCTCCGGGCCCGTCGACGTCCATGATACATCTCCAACGTATCTACAATTTTTGATTGTTCCATGCTGTTATATTATCATTCTTGGATGTTTTACAATCATTTTATAGCAACTTTATATCAATTTTGGGACTAACCTATTGACAGAGTACCCGGTGCCAGTTGCTATTTTTTTGCTTGGTTTTTACTTCGCAGGAAATCAATACCAAACGGAGTCCAAACATAGCAAAACTTTTTGGTGATTTTTTCTGGACCAGAAGACACACGATGGGCGAAGAAAGTACCTGAGGGCTGCTCCGAGGGGAGCACAACCCACCAAGGCGCGCCTGGTGGTTCAGGCGCGCCCGGGTGGGTTGTGCCCACCTCGGTGGCCTTCCGCACCGCCTCTTTGCTGTATAAATACCCCAATATTCCAGAAACCCTAGGGGAGTCGATGAAAATCAATTTCAGCCGCCGCAAGTTCCAGAAACCACATATCCAACCTAGACACCATCACGGAGGGGTTCATCAGCCTCATTGATGCCTCTCCGATAATGCGTCAGTAGTTCATTGTAGACCTACGGGTCCGTAGTTAGTAGTTAGATGGCTTCCTCTCTCTCTTTTGATTCTCAATACAATGGTCTCTTGGAAATCTAATTGATGTAACTGTTTTTGCGATGTGTTTGTTGGGATCTGATGAACTTTGAGTTTATGAGCATATATGTGTTTTTAATCCATGAAAGTTATTTGAGTTTTTTGATCTCTTATATGCATGATTACTTATAGCCTCGTATTTCTTCTTTGAACCTTTGGTTTAGTTAGGCCAACTAGTTCGTTTTTTCTTGCGATGGGAAGATGTGCTTTGTGATAGGTTCAAACTTACGGTGCTTGATCCCAGTGACAGAAGGCGTGTCGACACGTATGTGTCATTTCCATTAAGGATAACAAGATGGGGTCTATTTCTACATAAATAGATCTTGTCTACATCATGTCATCGTTCTTATTGCATTACTCCATTTTTCCATGAACTTAATACACTAGATGCATGCTGGATACCGGTCGTTGTATGGAGTAATACTAGTAGATGCATGCAAGAGTCAGTCTACTAATCTTGGACGTGATGCGTATATAATAATCATTGCCTGGATATCGTCATGATTATTTGAAGTTCTATCAATTGCCCAACAGTAATTTGTTTACCCGCCGTATGCAATTTTTCTCGAGAGAAGCCACTAGTGAAATCTATGGCCCCCAGGGCTCTTCTTTATTATATTTGCCTTCGAGATCTATTTTTATTTGCTTTTATTTCCAGATCTATTAATCCAAAAACACAAAAATACCTTGCTGCAATTTTTATTTATTTATCCCACGTTCCCACGAGATCTATTTATCCAATCTACTACGATTTTATCTATCCTTTACCCGTGAGGGATTGACAACCCCTCTCTTACATCGGGTTGCAAGTATTTGTTCTTTGTGTGCAGGAGTTGTTTATGTGGTGTTGTGTGGTTCTCCTACTGGTTCGATAACCTTGGTCTCATCACTGAGGGAAATACGTACCGTAGCTGTATTGCATCATCCCTTCCTCTTTGGGGAAATACCGACATAGTTAAGGCCGCATCAAAAGGAATTTCCGGCACCGTTGTCGGGGAGACATCATCAACATCTACCAGGTTCCTAATCACAAATCTCATCTCCTTCAAATTTACATTAGTTGCCATTTGCCTCCCGTTTTCCTCTTCCCCACTTCACAAAAATTTGTCGTTTTATCGCTCTCTTTTTTCGTTCGCCGTTTTCTCGTCAGATCTCTTATTTGCTTGAACTTTTCATCATGAGTGACTTTGGCATGGCAGAAATAGATGATGGTTTAACTCCTAAAATTGGACGATCTAGCAATCTGGATGCTAAAACTTTTGTTTTAGGGCAAGGGAATATTATGGGAAAAGAACATACCCAAGAATTTTTCAATTGTATCAGAAATTTAACTCTTGATGATGCTCCTATACTTAAACGAACAAAATCTTATGCAGAAGCTATTTCAGCACTAGTTCTGAAACTTGAAAATAAATTCATCTGTACCCATCCTACCTTGCAAAGATTGTTTTATGAGTTACCTGTTATAAAGAATCCCAAAGCTAAAAAGTTGGCTACCCTCGTTCTTATGAATGAATTTGACTATATAATACGAGAAGCTAGGGAAATCTTTGATTTTTATGGTATGAGCCATGAAAAACCGGTAATAGATGAGATCCTTTATAATAGTGATTATATGTTAAGACACGTGCTTAGAAATAATCAATTTTTTATGAGAATCTTAAAAAGGCAGTCCCTGATTTAGACATAATCCAACAAGTTTTCAATGATGTTAATCAACACTATTCTTGGATTGTTGCCGGAAATCAAAGGGGATACGATGATAAGCAACTTGATAGTGCTAAAGTCCCTATGGATGAGGTGTTTTATGTTGTCTTTGCAAAACCACCTGACAAAAACACTTCCAAGGGAAAGGAAAAATAAAGATGAAAACACTTAGATCATTGCATTATGCTTAGCTAGGGGCATAAAACGATAGCGCTTGTTGGGAGGCAGTCCAATCTTTATCGTTTTTGCTTTTTGGTTTTCTTGTTGTTTTGCAATAAATATATAAAGATGCCTCTGATTATATGTGTTTTATGTTTTAATTAGTGTTTGTGCCAATCAAAGCCTTTGGGATCATGTTGGGTGATAGTTGATTTGATCTTGTTGAAAAACAGAAACATTTGCGCTCAGTAAAATAATTTTTGTAAATCACATAAAAATTCTTTTGCTCTGAATTTTTAACACAAGATTTATATACAAATTTCCCACATTTTCATATTTTTTTAGAATTTTTGGAGTTACAAAAGTATACGAAGTTCCCTTATTACTACGGACTATTCTGTTTTTGACAGATTATGTTTTCTTTGTGGTGTGTGCTTGTTTTGATGATTCTATGGTTTCCTTTGAAGAGTTTTTGCCATAGAAAAATTGTAATACAGTAGATATAATGCAAAAATAAAATATGAATTGGTTTGCAATAGTACTTAGAGTAGTGATTTGCTTTGTTATACTAACGGATCTTACGAAGATTTTGTTAAGTTTTGTGTGATTGAAGTTTTTAAGTTTTGGGTGAGATCTCGATGGATGAAGGGATAAGGAGAAAGAAGAGCCTAAGATTGGGTATGCCCCATGTCATCCCAAGATATTATCTAAAACAGAAGCAAGCAACTAAGCTTGGGGATGCCCCGAGTGGCTTCCCCTCTTTCTTCTAGCGACCATCGGTATCTTATTTGGAGCTATATTTTAATTCATCACATATCATGAGTTTTGCTAGGAGAATCTTGTATGATTTGAGTCTTTGCTTGATTTGTTTTTATTTTGTGTCATCTATCCTTACTGGACACACCCTTTTGAGAGGGCCAAAATTATGCTATGACTTGTTAGAATTGCTCTCTATGCTTCTCTTAAATCTTTTTGAGCTTGGAATTGCTCTAGTACTTCACTTATATCTTTTTGAGCATGGTGTACTTTAGTATTTTTGAAGAAATGCTCTCATGATTCACTTAGATTTATTTGAGAGTTAGTATTTTTTTAGAAATTCTCTCTTGCTTCAGTTAAATTAGTTTGAGAGAAGAAAATTTTATGCTCCTGTTCTTCACTTAGATTTGTTTGAGCTATCAAAAGCACCATATGAAATTAGTCCCAAAGTGATAGATATTCAAGAGGGATATAATAAAAACTTTCATGAAGATCATTGGCAAAATAAACTTGATTCCTTGTAATAGTTTTGTGATATGTTGATATAATATGTGAGTCATTTTGATGAGTAATTATGCTTTAGTAAGAATATTTGTTAAGGTTTGTGATTCCCTATTGAAAGTGCTAAGTGGCACTTATGCTTTATTTTGGTGTGATGACAATGTGGTTAGTTGAACTAATATCAGTTGCTAAAGTTTATCTCAGGTTATTGGTTCTAAGTGCCCGCGATGGAGATGTGCGACCCCCCCATTTCAAAAAGGACAAAGGCGTTGTCTTTCGATGCTTCGAAGGTTTAGTTTTGGTTTGCTTCAAGTCGTAGGAAAGACCGCACTATCAAGAGGGGTCTGTGTGGATAAATGTCGTGTGGGAATGCCATTTCCAAGCCTCACTCTCTTACCCTTCCCACTCCGAGCACCTAATAAGGGCCTAGTGTGTATGCTGTGGTACTCAGAAAGTTGCAACAGAAAGTTACTGGGTACCCCGTGCGCACGGGGTCTGTTGACCCCCGTGCGCACGGGGTACTGCGTAACTCTATGGGTACCCCGTGCGCACGGGGTACTGCGTAACTCTCTGGGTACCCCGTGCGCACGGGGTCTTTTGACCCCCGTGCGCACGGGGTGGTGTGATTGTCTCTGAGTACCCCGTGCGCACGGGGCTGACTTAGCCCGTGCGCACGGGGTCCAACAGGCAGAAATCCCCACCAGCCCCTGCACACTATATAAAGGTTCTTCTTCCACCTCCAACCCTTAACCCTAATGTCTTGTTCAGCTCCACCATTGCTACACCTCCTTTTGCTCAATACTCTCAATCTCTCCACCCAAACTTGTTGAAACTTTGGGGATTGGGAGAGCAAGACCCGATCTACATCTTGACCAAACCAAATCGCGTTCCCCGCAACATTTCTTCCCCATTGACTTGTTACTCTTGGAGCTTGGGCTCCTAGGCGGCTAGAGGTTCCTTCGGAAACTTCCTTGCTTGTGGTGTGCTCCGGAGAAGTTTGTAAAGGTGTGGTGGTCGCCTTCAAGACCAACCCCGAGTGATTCGAGGCTCATCCGTTGGGGGTGACTCGAAGGAGAATACGGTGAGCCTCCGGTGGCGTTCCGCAAGCTTTGGCTCCGGCACCGCTCCAAACGGAGATTAGCTCTTCCCCAAGGAAGAGTGAACTTCGGGTTAAAATCTGCGTCCTTGTCTCACTTGTGGTTAATCCTTTCCCGCACCTTTCCTTGTTGTTGTATGCTTGTTGGCTTGCTAAGTAGTTTGTTGCCTAGCATATTTATCTTGGAGCTTACTTGTAATATAGGTTGCATTCACCTAGTTGCATATCTAGTGAACTCTTTTATCCGCTAAGCCTTAAAATCTACAAGAAAGATTAAAATGTGTAGTCTCCTATTCACTCCCCCCCCTCTAGTCGACCGTATCGATCCTTTCAATTGGTATCAGAGCCTCGTGCTCTAATATAAGGTTTTACAACCTTAGAGGATATGGTCGATCTAGGGAATGAGGGAGGTGGCTTACCCGTTGCGGAGGATCGTCAAAACCAACCCCCAGCCGCGACCGAGCCACTTGGTGCTCCTGTCGTTGCTCCCGCCACTCCTCCTAACTCGAATGCTCCCTTGACCGCGGCCGATCTTCTTTCAATGTTTGCGGACCTCAAAGTCTCTATGATGAAAGAGGTTCGGGCCTCGGTCAAGGAGGAAATTAAGGCCCGCTTAAAGCCATCAACGTCCGCATCAAACTCGTTTAATCCAAATGAAGTTCATGATGCGGATGACTCGAGGGAACCTCTTGCTTCTCCGGCTCGTACTCAAGTTCCTAAGTACAATGCCGTGGAACCCTTTTACTCTCCTCAACCGTTGCAGCATCCCTGCATTAATCCTGTTGGGCCTCCGCTCCCTTTGAAAGCTAATGCCTTCGCTAAGTGGAAGCTAGATATGGAGTCTCACATGCGCAGTGCTTCAACTCAATTGTGGTGGATTGTGGTCAATGTATTCAACCCAAGGACCCAATGAACCTCACTCCAAGAGAAGCAGTTGACGATCAACTCAATGCTACCGCACACAACATGCTTCGCAACGCTGTGACTGAAGACTATAGTGATTCCATTGCTCTTCTCAAAACCGCAAAGGAAATTTGGGATTGCCTTGAGGAGGCTCTTGAAGGAGATGAAGCAATTCGAAGATCTCGGTTGGCCTTGCTCAAACAAGAAGTCAATCTCTTTGTGAGGAATGAGGGTGAGTCCGCAGAAGAGGTTTACCGAAGGTTGAAGTCTCTTGTGCTCAACTTGAGAACCTTTGGGTGCACTTGGGCAAATGATGACTTCATCAAGGAGAAGTTCATAGATGCTATGGTTCTCATGGAACATACCATGGTCATGATGGTTCATCAACGTCCGGACTATCACAAGCTGACTTCGGCTCAAGTTGTTTCCACCTTCTCTACCCATGTTCTTTTGGAAACCAAGTCCAAGAAAACATTCGCAATAGCTAAAGCAACCAAGAACTCCAATCTTGCCTTGAAGGCCAAGAAAGTTGTGAGCCAACCCTCGAGGGAGGAAGAAGTGAGTGAAGAGATTGGTGAGGAGGATATTGACACCTCGTGTCCGGCAAATGATTTTGCGGAAGACTTGGCTCTCTTAGTCAAAAAGTACTCCGGGACCATGGCAAACAAAGGAAGAAATCTTCAAGGAAGATCTTTTGGACGAAGGAAGTGATACAATTGTGATAGCCCAAGACACTTTGTTCATGATTGTCCATATGAGAGACGTGAAGACAAGTCCGAGAAGCTTGTGCTTAAGAAGAAGAAGTTCACCAAGTTTGCAAAGAGGAAGGATTACAAGGCTCTTGTTCATGAAAAATACATGTCTGGAGATGAAGATGACGGTGATGATGATCAAGTGGGCACGGCCACCTTTGCCATGCATGCCACTACCTCCTCCACCACCGGCCTCTTCGACTCTCCAAACAAGGACAAGCCATTCACTCATCGGTGCCTCATGGCCAAAGAGGTAAAAACAAAGTCCGAACCCAAGAAACCCGACAACTACACTCCCAATGTCTCATGTGAGATAGTGGAGGATGAGTGTGAGGAGGGTGTGGATAATGATGAGGAATCCTTAATGGCTTTCATGAAAACTCTTCATGGTTAAGCTCGTGCTCGTTTTGGCGATCTCCTTAAGTCACTTGCCGAACGCGATGACTTTGTTGAGAACGTTGAGAACCTCCTTATAGAGGAAAAAGATAGAGTGGATCTCCTCGAGCACGAACTTAATGAAGAGAGTGTCATGAGAGCATCACTTGAGGAAGCCTTATCTGCTCATCAAATTGACATTGTTAAAACCAACGATGCTTTGCAACTTGCTCTTGAGAATAAAGATGCTCTTAACGTTAGAGTTGAAAAGCTTCTAGTTGACCATACAAAACTTGTTGAGGAGCATGAGTTCCTTGTGATTAGTTCCAAGGTTGTCAAAGGTGACCTCATTGCCCTCACCGAGTCTTATGCCCAACTAAAAGCTACAACCATTAAGGCTCTCACTTGCGCTCCTCATATTGATTTAAATGATGATGCTTGTACTGCTAACTTTGCTCATGATTGCACTTTCCTTCAAGAGGAAAATAAGAAGTTGAAAGCTCAAATTGAGAAAGGGCTTGTGTCATGCATCCAAGGGGAGAAAAATCTAAACGACCTCTTGAGCAACCAAAAGGAGTGTGTTGCCAAGGAGGGAGTTGGGTTTAATCCCACATCCAAGAGTGGTAAGAAAAAGAAGAAGAAGACCAACAAGAAAATCGGTCTGACTCCTTCCCGTCCCCAAAAGGTAGTGTTTGTGCCTGAAGGGCACAAGGAGAAGGAGAAGGAATTAAAGGGTGTTGGGAATGGAAAGGTCAATAGGGACAAGGCCATTCCCAAGAATTTTGCCGGCAAGAACAATCCATCATACGTTCTCATGAGAGGAAATGATGGCCATACCTTTGCAAAATTTGTTGGAACTAACTATGATGATTATGCCTGGACTATTTGGGTTCCCAAGATCCTTGTTGCTAACTCACCAGGACCCATTGCAAAATGGGTACCTATAACCAAAGCTTGATTGTTGTAGGACTATGTCTCCGGTGGAACTCAATGGGTGATCGATAGTGGATGAACAAATCATATGACCGGAGAAAGGGAGATGCTCATGGAGTTCGTTGATTCACTCAAGGCCTCTTCGAACATCTCCTTCGGTGACAATAGCAAGGGCAAGGTATTAGGGTTGGGCAAGGCGGTAATCTCTAATGATTCATCTCTTTCAAATGTCATGCTTGTCCAATCCCTTCACTACAATATACTTTCAACTATTCAATTGGCTCGTGCCGGATATGATTCACATTTTGGTGAATTCCATGTGACCGTCTTTAAGAGAAGCAATATCAAAGTGGTCTTCGTTGGGCATGTTGAAGACAACCTTTACGTGGTTGATTTCTCGAAAGAGAAAACTCATCTTGCAACATGCCTAATGGCCAAGGCCGACGTGGGGTGGCTATGGCACCGTAGACTAGCCCACGTGGGCATGAGAAATCTACAAGCTCTCTTAAAGGGGGAGCACATTCTTGGACTAACCAATGTGTCTTTTGCCAAAGATCTTCCTTGTAGTGCTTGCATTGCCGGAAAGCTTAATGAAAAAGCTCACAAGGTGAAGACTATCATCACCACCTTGAGGCCCCTCGAGCTTATACATTTGGATCTTTTTGGACCTCCCACATATGATAGTTTGGGAGGAAGGAGATATTGCCTTGTCATTGTTGATGACTTCACAAGATATACTTGGGTGTTCTTTCTCAAGACTAAAGATGAACCTCAAGAAACCTTCATCAACTTTGCCAAAGAAGCTCAACGTCAACATAACTGTGAGATCAAGGCAATCCGGAGTGACAATGGCACCGAGTTCAAAAACTACACAATGGATGATTTCTTGAGTGAAGAGGGGATAAAGCACCAATATGCCTCACCATATACTCCCCAACAAAATGGGGTTGCGAAGAGGAAGAATCGGACTCTTATTGAGATGGCTAGGACCATGCTTGATGAGTACAAATCACCATACAAGCTTTGGGCAGAAGCCATCAACACGCGTGCCATGTTTCGAACTGGCTTTATCTTCGCAAGCTCAAGAACAAGACCCCTTATGAGCTCCTAATCGGAAGAAAGCCCAACGTCAAATACTTTCTGGTATTCGGTTGTAAGTGTTTCATTTTAAACAAAAAATCCCGGTTAGCTAAATTTGAGTCTAGAACTTATGAGGGCATATTTGTTGGATATGCATCAAACTCTCATGCTTACCGAGTTCTCAATAAATCCACCGGATGCATTGAGGAAACGGTAAATGTGGAGTTTGATGAACATAACGGCTCCCGCATGGAGCAAATTGTTCCTAGTGTTGTAGGTGATGAGGCTCCTTCACAAGCTATAAGGACAATGGGGATAGGCCACATTCTCCCACAAGAAACACCCCATGTCCAAGTAGAATAAGAAGGAGTAAGAGCCCCTCTTGAGGATTCTCCACAAGGGAAGTCATCACCAATGCCACTTGTCCAAGATGCTTCGGGAAATAATGAACCTATCCAAGAACAATATCAAGACCCTCATATTCCTGAGCAAGATCAAGAGCAAACTCGTCCGAATAATGAAGAACCAATCGTTGAGGCTCAAGATCAAGCTCAAAGTCATGATCATGATCAAGATCAACCCCAACCACATGTGTCTTCATCAACATCACTTCCTACTGAGCAAGAACCTGTGGTTGCAAATAGAAGAGTGTCTCCAAGGTTAAAGCAATCTCAAGGGCAAGCCTCCTCATCAAGTCCAAAACCAAGTGAAGAAGAGCTTGACCGCAAAGAGCAAAAAGTGGTCGCCAAGCTGAAACATCTTCAACACCTCACCGAGAACATCTACGGAAGCATCAAAAAGGGGGTAACTACTCATAGATGTTTGGCAAACTTTTGTGAACATCACTCGTTTGTCTCTTGTGTTGAACCCCTTAAGGTGGAAGATGCACTTGACGATCCGGATTGGATAGATGCCATGCATGAAGAACTCAACAACTTCACACGCAACAAAGTATGGACCCTTGTAGAAAGACCCAAGGAATTTCATAATGTCATTGGAACAAAGTGGATTTTCAAGAACAAACAAGATGAATATGGACAAGTAATAAGGAACAAGGCAAGGTTAGTGGCACAAGGTTTCACCCAAGTTGAAGGTTTGGACTGTGGTCAAACTTTTGCCCCCGTTGCCCGTCTCGAATCCATTCGCATCTTACTTGCTTATGCCTCTCATCATGATTTCAAATTATATCAAATGGATGTTAAGAGCGCTTTTCTTAATGGTCCTCTTAAGGAGTTAGTGTATGTCAAGCAACCTCCCGGTTTTGAAGACCCCGATCATCCCTCTCACGTTTATGAACTCCATAAGGCACTCTATGGACTCAAACAAGCACCTCGTACTTGGTATGATCACCTTACGACATTCCTAAGCGATAAAGGGTTCCAGATTGGGGTAATAGATTCCACTCTCTTTACAAAGAGGGTAAAAGGAGAGTTGTTTGTCTGCCAAATATATGTTGATGATATTATCTTTGGGTCAACTAACCATGCTATTAACGTTGAGTTTGAGAATCTTATGACTAAGGAATTTGCGATGAGCATGATGGGAGAGTTGAAATTCTTTCTCGGTTTTCAAGTGAAGCAATTAAGAGGCGGAACCTTCATCAATCAATCTCGTTATATCCAAGACATGCTCAAGAGATTCAAAATGCAAGAGATCCAGCCAAAGAAGATACCCATGGCCACAAATGGTCAACTTCATCTTGATCCAAATGGTAAAGAAGTGGATCAAAAGGTATATCGCTCTATGATCGTTTCCCTGCTTTACCTTTGTGCATCCAGGCCAGATATCATGTTGAGTGTGTGTATGTGTGCAAGATTTCAATCTGCTCCTAAGGAGAGCCACTATTCGGCAGTGAAAAGGATCCTTCAATATTTGGTTCATACCCCAAACTTAGGCCTTTGGTATCCCAAGGGATCTTCATTTGAGTTAATGGGTTACTCGGATTCGGATTGGGCCAGAGACAAGGTTGATCGCAAGTCCACCTCTGGTTCATGTCAATTTTTAGGAAGGTCATTGGTAAGTTGGTCTTCAAAGAAGCAAAATTGTATATCTCTCTCCACAGCCGAAGCCGAGTATATTGCTGCCGGACGTTGTTGTGCCCAATTATTATGGATGAGGCGAACTTTGATGGATTATGGTGTCAAATGTGACAAAGTGCCTCTTTGGTGTGACAATGAGAGTGCCATCAAGATCGCTGAGAATCCGGTTCAACATAGCAAGACCAAGCATATTGAGATTCGTCATCATTTCATTAGAGATCATGTGGCCAAGGGAAACATTGAGTTACTCCATGTCAACACCGAGAATCAACTTGCAGACATTTTCACCAAGCCTCTTGACGAAGCAAGATTCCAGGAGTTAAGGAATGAGCTAAATATCGTGGATATTAGTAACTTCAGATGAAACTCTTGCTCATACACACATACTCATGTACTATCTTGCTTAGATGTAGGCACATGTCTAGGGGGAGCTAGCTCAACCCATGAGCTATCTTATCCTGGAAGTGCATAAATCAAACTCAATCTTTAACATTAGCCACTTTAGGTGGTACTTGTGCTTCAAAGATGAGTATTGGTCTTGGGCCCAAGGTTCATATCTTCGCGGTGCCATACCAAGTAAACTCAAACATGGTGGCCTTGGCCACCGCCCTCGCTTGAGGGTTGTGTCTATGTTTGTTTCGTCTGTGTGGTGTGTTGTTTCTTTTCGCTTTTTGTGTTTTGTTCTTCCTACTTCTCTTTTGGTACAAGTGCACCACATATTCCCTTTCCATAGTGATAGGTCTTTCCTCGCGGCGTGTTCAGAAATATCGATCGAGTGCTTTGTGAAGTAGGGGTAAGAGTATACACTCAGCCCTGTATTTAAAACAGAACCACTCATGTCAAAGTTCCTGAGTACCCCGTGCGCACGGGCCTGTACCGTGCACACGGGGCCCCCGTGCCCACGGGCTCTGTACCATGCGCACGGGACCCCGTGCCCACGGCGATCTCTTAGGCCGTGCGCACGGGGTCTGCGGTTTTCTGGTCCTGAAGGTGGGGCGTGGGGGGTCGGGCTCTTTTCCACCCATTCGCCCCATCCACTCCCCAGAAAGCCTCCAGCGCCGCCGCCGTCGCCTCCCCTCGCCGGAGCTCCTTCGGGCTTCGTCGGGGTTCTTCCTTGTTGGATTTGCATCCAGATGGGGTCCTCCTCCAGTTGGTCCTGCCTCCTTGGTCCTTTTCCTTGTATTTCTTTCTTTTTCTCTAGCTTTAGGGTTTCTTTGCTCCCTAGATTCGTTTGGCCTCACATGTTGGTAGATAGAAGTCTAGTGCTTAGATCATCTGGTCTCTCTACTTCACCCACTCCCGAAGGTAATTCTGGTAGTGGCTGCTGCTGGGAGACCCCCGTGTCCACGGAGTGTTTGACCCCCGTGCGCACGGGGCCCCGTGTCCACGGTCCTGTACCGTGCGCATGGGACCCCCGTGCCCACGGGGTCTAAACCCCCATGTGCACGGGCTATCCAGGAACTTTTGCCTAGATTTCTGTCTATCCCCTTGCCATTTATCTTGCACTTGTAATCATTTGTGGTTCGTGCTTTGTGTTGTTGGGTGTTTGCGTGTGTTTCAGACTCCGCTGACAAGAGGTCTGAGCTTTGTCGCAAGCGTGGAAAAAGAGGATCACAGGACTTCACCATTGCTCGTCGTCAGCCGTCTGAAGGCATGGGTCAGGGGTCTGGATCTGGTCAGGGCCGTGTTCGACGTGCTGCCTCAAAGCGGCCCGTTGTAGAGGCTTTCGATAATTCTGAGGAAGAATATGACTCGCAAGATGATGTTTACTATGCCAATCCCAATAATGATGATGAGATAGAAGAAGAAGATGATCATGGTGAGGAAGGTGAAGAAGAGGATGAGGAGTCTAGTCCAGAGCAAGCCATTCCGGGCTGGCGTGACCTCCGGAATTTGCCTCTTGTCAAGTGGACCAAGCTAGAGATCTGGGCTGAGAGACAGAGCCATCCTTATGTTGCTGCCACTGGTATGGGAGTGGATCCCCGGTTCAAGAATGAGTTTCAGCAAAGGGTCTATCATGAGCTTCTTATGACCAAGTCCAAGAAGTTTGCCCCTCACAAGCAAGTCAACACTGAGAGTTTGCGCGACAATGACCATCTGTATCCCGGTGTGTACTCCGCTCTTGGACGACTGGGTCAGATTCCGTTTGTCACCTTCAACCACCCCTAAAATGAAGACTAGTGATGCAGTTCTTTGCCACTCTGTACTTCTCCAATGATTCTGCTCGCACCCTCACCTGGATGTCCGGAACGCATCAGTGCTCAGCTCCTATGGCAAAGTTCTCCGAGATCAATCCCTAACCGTTCATGGATGAAGAGACCGTTTTTGATGAGTTTGGCGTTGTTCGGGAAAGTGGGCAGCGCACTAAAGATCAGATTGCCTTTGCTTACAAACAAGAGAAGTCATTTGTCACTGGGTCAATCAAAGACCTCTTGCCCCCTCTATGATACCATGCACCATATCCTGAGGTATACCCTCACTCCAAAGGCCGGGGATTCCCATAATATTCGGAGCTCCATGCTTGATGTCTTTGTGTATCTTCATCAAAAGAAGAAAGTGGATGTTCTGGACTTCATGTACTACGAGCTGCGTCAGTGTGTACAAGAGAACAAGTCCTTGATCTATGCTCCTTTCATACAGGCATTGATTGAGACCGTCTGTCCAGCAAAGTACATTGCCGGCTTCAAGACTTATGTTCCCAAGCGCAACTCCAACTGGACCCCTGCTGCCCCTGCTCCCTATGTGCCTATAAAGAAGGGGCGCAACCCTAGGCCTGAGGATCGTACTACATACACTCTAGGCATGTCCTCTACTGCACGGATCCCTCATGGTCGGGCCAAGTCTGTTGGTTCTGAGGCCATCTTTGCCAAGGGAGAGAAGAAGTCACTGTTCAAGACCTTGAGCAACATGTTCAAGATGTGTCAGTCCATTCAGCGTCATCAGATCAAGGAAATCAACAAGGAGAAGCTTGTTCGGCGTGAGCAGAAGGCAGCGAGGGCTGCTGCTGGTGAGGAGGTCGGTCCAGGTTCAGAGGACATCGACAGTGAGGCCACTGCTCGGTCTTTCCCAATGGCGGGGTGGCGTTTTGATGATGATGATGATGCCTCAAGTGCTCCTCCTCTTGTCTAATGGGTCTCGTGTCACCATTTGTCTCCTTTTTGTTGTCTTGATGACAAAGGGGGAGAAGTGGTGTGTGGTGTGCGTTCATGGTTGTGTTGAGATCTCAAGCCTCATGTTTCTCGCTGTTGGTTGGTTTTAGTTGGCTTGAGATACTCTTATTTACCTTCTGTCTGTGTGGTTGTGAGACTCTAGCTTTATTATTGAACCTTGCCATTATCCTCTTATGCTTATTGGGTCTCACGTTATTTGCTCTCCACACTGTGTCATGAGTTCTAGGCACCGTTATACGCTTATTTTGTTGAAGCTCATGACGTTTCTATAATGATCTTGGTCGAACCTCCTATGGGTGTTATAGATGCGTTCTTGTTTTCGGGCACACATATAGGGGGAGCTATCATGATCATTATTTGTTCCATGGCTTTCTATCTATTTATCCTCTATGCCATGCTCTAACCACGTTGTCATCAATGCACCAAAAAAGGGGAGATTGAAAGTGCTAAGTGGCACTTATGCTTTATTTTGGTGTGATGACAATGTGGTTAGTTGAACTAATATCGGTTGCTAAAGTTTATCTCAGGTTATTGGTTCTAAGTGCCCGCGATGGAGATGTGCGACCCCCCCATTTCAAAAAGGACAAAGGCGTTGTCTTTCGACGCTTCGAAGGTTTAGTTTTGGTTTGCTTCAAGTCGTAGGAAAGACCGCACTATCAAGAGGGGTCTGTGTGGATAAATGTCGTGTGGGAATGCCATTGCCAAGCCTCACTCTCTTACCCTTCCCACTCCGAGCACCTAATAAGGGCCTAGTGTGTATGCTGTGGTACTCAGAAAGTTGCAACAGAAAGTTACTGGGTACCCCGTGCGCACGGGGTCTGTTGACCCCCGTGCGCACGGGGTACTGCGTAACTCTCTGGGTACCCCATGCGCACGGGGGTCAAAAGACCCCGTGCGCATGGGGTACTGCGTAACTCTCTGGGTACCCCGTGCGCACGGGGTCTTTTGACCCCCGTGCGCACGGGGTGGTGTGATTGTCTCTGAGTACCCCGTGCGCACGGGGCTGACTTAGCCCGTGCGCACGGGGTCCAACAGGCAGAAATCCCCACCAGCCCCTGCACACTATATAAAGGTTCTTCTTCCACCTCCAACCCTTAACCCTAATGTCTTGTTCAGCTCCACCATTGCTACACCTCCTTTTGCTCAATACTCTCAATCCCTCCACCCAAACTTGTTGAAACTTTGGGGATTGGGAGAGCAAGACCCGATCTACATATTGACCAAACCAAATCGCGTTCCCCGCAACATTTCTTCCCCATTGACTTGTTACTCTTGGAGCTTGGGCTCCTAGGCGGCTAGAGGTTCCTTCGGAAGCTTCCTTGCTTGTGGTGTGCTCCGGAGAAGTTTGTAAAGGTGTGGTGGTCGCCTTCAAGACCAACCCCGAGTGATTCGAGGCTCATCCGTTGGGGGTGACTCGAAGGAGAATACGGTGAGCCTTCGGTGGCGTTCCGCAAGCTTTGGCTCCAGCACCGCTCCAAACGGAGATTAGCTCTTCCCCAAGGAAGAGTGAACTTCGGGTTAAAATCTGCGTCCTCGTCTCACTTGTGGTTAATCCTTTCCCGCACCTTTCCTTGTTGTTGTATGCTTGTTGGCTTGCTAAGTAGTTTGTCGCCTAGCATATTTATCTTGGAGCTTACTTGTAATATAGGTTGCATTCACCTAGTTGCATATCTAGTAAACTCTTTTATCCGCTAAGCCTTAAAATCTACATAAAGATTAAAATTTGTAGTCTCCTATTCACCCCCCCCCCCTCTAGTCGACCGTATCGATCCTTTCACCTATGCAAGCACGAAAGTCAATAGTTATGCAATGAAATTACATCCTACTTGTGGTGCATTATTCGATGTTAGTTATGCTTAATGCTCTCTTATGAGATTTTTCGTTTCTTGGTTGGATGCTTCTCAATCTTTTGCTAGCCTTCATTTGCACTAAGTATGATCACTACTTGTGCATCCAAAATCGTTAAACCGGTTTTACCAAATGAGTCCACTATACCTACCTATATGTGGTATTATTGTATGTGCCATCTCTAATTTTCAAAATAAATCTCTCTTTTCTGTGCTCGTACCGCTCATGAAATGGTAGGGGGTGGCTGATATTTTTCCATGCTAGATGTGTTATTCTAAAGATGAGTGTTTATTCACTTGTCATTGCACGAGAGTACGGCAAAGGTATTAGGGATGCCCAGTCCCGAAATGAAAAATGAATTTACTTTATGTTGTCACATAATAAATTCCTTGGAAAGTGTTGATATGGACGGCACCCGTGGATTTGGTTAGCCGTGGAATGTGAAAGTATGGTGGAAAAAGGAATGAACTTTATTTTCTCTTTGGGAACCGCCTATGATATATCTAGCATGGAAAGTATTGGGAAGTACTCGATCGTTTTCGTTGATAGGAAAGGCATGCCACCCAAAATGTTTTATCTCTACTTTTTTTGCTTTGAGCTCTCGAACCTCAACAAATCCCTACTTCCCTCTACGAAGGGCATTTCTTTTACTTTATGCAATTTTATTTTTATTTGAGTCTCCATCTTCTCTTTTAAAGCACCAACTAAGGGGCACTATGATCGTACTTGAGCATTGGGTGTAGCTAATATGCGAGTGTGTTTCATGAATGGATCAATGATTCAGCATAATGGGCTAGGGATAACTTGCTTTAGTGTTGATATTGTGGAAGACATGGTTGCTTGTTGATATGCTTGAGTATTGAAATCTTCATGTCAAAACTAGACTATTGCTTTGAATCATATAAAGTCCAAATTTCCATGCTACAAAGAAAATAATATGCGATGAAATGGTTAGGCAGTATTCGTTATCAAAAATTCTGTTTTTATCATTTACGTACTCAAGGACGAGCATGAATTAAGCTTGGGGATGCTGATACGTCTCCAAAGTATCTTTAGTTTTTGATTGGTCTGTGTTGTTAAATTATCATTCTTGGATGTTTTACAATCATTTTATAGCAACTTTATATCATTTTTTGGGACTAACCTATTGACATAGTGCCCAATGTCAGTTGCTGTTTTTTGCTTGTTTTTTTACTTCACAGGAAATCAATACCAAACGGAGTACAAACGCAGTGAAACTTTTTGGTGACTTTTTCTGGACTAGAAGACATACGATGGGCCAAGAAAGTACCTAAGGGGTGCTCCGAGGGGAGCACAATCCACCAGGGCGCACCTGGGGGCCCAGGCGCGCCCAGGTGGGTTCTGCCCACCTCGGTGGCCTCCTGCACCGCCTCTTTGCTCTATAAATACTCCAATATTCTAGAAACCCTAGGGGAGTCGACGAAAATCAATTCCAGCCGCCGCAAGTTCCAGAAACCATAGATCCAATCTAGACACCATCATGAAGGGTTTCATCACCCTCATTGGTGCCTCTCCGATGATGCGTGAGTAGTTCATTGTAGACCTACGGGTTCGTAGTTAGTAGCTAGATGGCTTCCTCTCTCTCTTTTGATTCTCAATACAATGGTCTCTTGGAGATCTATTTGATGTAACTCTTTTTGCAGTGTGTCTGTTGGGATCCGATGAACTTTGAGTTTATGATCATATCTATGTTTTTATCCATGAAAGTTATTTGAGTCTTTTGATCTCTTATATGCATGATTGCTTATAGCCTCGTATTTCTTCTTCGAATCTTTGGTTTAGTTAGGCCAACGAGATCAATTTTTCTTGCCATGGGAAGAGGTTCTTTGTGATGGGTTCGATCTTACGGTGCTTGATTCCAGTGATAGAAGGGGACACTACTAGGAAAAGGCCTACTAATGGCGCACTGGTTTTGCCTACTAATGGCGCATTACCAGTGCGCCATTAGTAGCACGCCACTAGTATTTTTTTACTAATGGCGCACCACTGGTGCGCCATTAGTATCTGGTATACTAATGGCGCACCAAGCAGTGCGCCATTAGTATGTAACACCATGCGCCATTAGTGTGCCTCCCGGGGGGCCATACGTAAGCATGTGCTTTGTCATACTAATGGCGCATTCTGTGTTGATGCGCCATTAGTATCCTTTGGCATACTAATGGCGCACCTGGTGGTGATGCGCCATTAGTATGAATATTTGGTTTTCTTTTACTTTTCTGATTTTTGCACAGGTTACAAAATATATTATTGGACAGAATTTAGATAGCAGCACACAGCAACATCAGATTCATCGAATACAATAGAAGATTAGTCTCCAAATACAATTCATCATATTAGTCTCCGAATTCAAAAGACCGAACAAAGATAAAACATTACAAGTCTCAAGACCGCGAGTATCGAGTTTGTCTTCACATAACAAGTCGATATCGATCATCTAAACTACCATCACATAGAAGAGAGTTGTGGTCATCACGATGAGCATCATCGCGATCAAACTGGTCTTCATCCGGTTCCTCCAACGCTCCCTCCTCTTTCCCGCTAGATAGCGGGTGTATCTAGATTCGACCTCCGCCCTAGTGATGTACCCTTTGTAACTGTTATCGCTGAAACGGTGAACCTGTCTCCGACACTCCTCCCAGTCACCGTAGACTCCGGGAACCTTACCCTTGTACACGACATACGATGGCATCTCTATGCACAAGCCAAACAACAGACAATACATAAGCAATATGTAAATATGCAACAAAAGGATCGGAAGAGAAAAGCAAGACATTAATAGCATGATTCATGGTCCTACTAATAAATAGCATCGATTACATCTAAGTTGAATGACTATCCAAACCAAAGAGACATAAGAATTCATTAAAGTTTAATTACAACATGAGCCAATCAATGTTTCAGAACTACACATCACTACTTTCGACTCGACTCATCGGACAGGAGCGTGGATGAAGCCGCCGTCTGTCGTGATGGTTATGAAATCGTGGTCGTTGTCACCCTGCATTTGTAGCATTCCATCTATCTCATTGTTGGACGGTTGATATCTGAGGAAGAACTGCCCGAGGTATGAAGGACATCTTGATGGATGATGTCCGCAAACTCCGACTGGATGTGAAAGAATTCTTGTCTGAGGTCCGCGTCCTGGATTGCCAACAAGTTCGCGGCCCAATCTTTGAGATTATCTGGTAGCAGAAGTTGATGATGGTCCCTTATGATCGCCCGCATGTGATGGAGGGCGTAGTAGGCATCCTTCTGACCGCCAGGCGGCTGCTTGACGCAGCAGAACTTTGTATTGTGTGAGAACATGTGCTTGCCGTACTTACGAACTGCCCTGGTGAAGGTGCCTCCAGATTTGGCATAGCCGGGGAGAACATCATCAAGAACTTTCTTGACATTTGTGTAGTCTATCTTGGAGTTACGGTTCGGGTCGAAATACGTGGCCATGGAATATTTCGGGCTTAAGAGGATGAGTGTGCAATGTGTGTCACTGCACAGAACACGGAATGTTAGAAAAAAAAAGAACGATCAAAATCTAAGAAATCATATGTTACGGGGCGGTTAAGGGATGACTTACTCGGGAAAGTAAGCCACAAGGAAATTATCCTTATCTGGGTTTGCCAGAATGACACCTTCGAGGTGTGAACTCGCAACTTGGCGGTCCCCAGCGCTGCTCAAGTGCTTGGCACGCATGTAGAAGGGGTCGACTATCACGATGTCTGGGGTCTTGTCTCTAATGATCCGCATCTCCATACTCAGCGAAAACAGCTGAACGAAGAAGTAGTGCAGCTGATGAAGGTTAAACATAGCAAAGATGTCATCAAACCGCAGGACGATCGTACCCCCGATGTCGCCATCCACAAAGCCCTTGCCCTCTCGCACCTTGGCCATGAAAACCGGGTATGCCACATCCTTCTCTCTGAGATGTTGCTTCTCCAAAGAAAGAACACTGTCGTGCAGACTCCGTATAGCACCGGTTGCAACATTCAGCATATTTGGCGGTAGCATCGCCCTACCCGCCACATGCACCCTCCTCGAGATATCCTTAGGTGAAGGTGGCCCGTCCTGAGCATGGATCGAACTCGGTGCCGGCTGGCTCGCACCGGCGCCCTTGTTAGTCTTTCGTTTCCGTCCCTTCTTCTTGATCTCCTGTAATGGGACCGAGTTCTGCTCATAGACCGCCTTCTTGAGCGTGGTGGGGCTGATAATATTCGCACCTCAGCTGTCTGAGGCTCGGTGAAGGCGGGAGCTAGAGGCGTCTCCTGAGAACTGAACGCCAGACGACGCCTGTTGCAATTGGATTTCTCCGCCGTACCAGCTAGATTGCGGTCGTCTTGGTTGGGTTCTTGAGAAAGAGGCCCGCAGAACTCGTCAGCGTACCCATGTTCGGCAAAGTACTTATCGACTTTGGTAAATGTACCATCGTCGTTGTCGTCGTTGTCCGAATTCTGTGCCATAGGACTGTCCGGATCCTGTGCCATAGGGATGTCTGGCAGGTCCGGTAGCGTTGCGGCGTTCTTGCCATGGCTTGGCGCTGGCACGACTGGCGGTCTTGTCTATGGGGTGGTGTCCCCCGCCCCCAAACGAATCTGGCTCTTCGGCCAAAGAAGGGGCCAGTTTATGCAGGCGCTGAGGGTCATCTCATCTTCTTCGTCGGCCCTAGCGAGTCGAATTGGAGGTAATAGCTCGTCGCAGCCTGGCAGCACCCGAACCACTTCAACCCTATACACTGTGGGTGGCATCGGATTACCGTGGAACATGGGGTTGCCCGGTTGAACGATTCTGCCCTTGGCGACATCGACCAACTCGGCGCCCACGAAGTGCAAAAGAGCGCAAGGAATGTCGGCGGTGCCCTGCGAAAACATGTACAGGGCGTCAGGGATGCCTAGTCAATGGCAAGGAGATGAAGTCATCGGCCAAGAGGCTCAGTTACCATGATGCCGTCGAGCTCGGCTAATGTCGAGGCACCGCCAACGGCGGGCGTGCAACTGACGGAGGGGGCGCTTGCTGGCAAGGTGCCGGCCGGCGTACACCCAGGTGCATTAAGCTCCAATGCCCGTGCCGGCGCAGGAGACACGAATACCGCCTCCGTCGGAGACACCAATGGCGCCGCCGCCGGAGACACCAATGGCGCCGCCGGAGACACCAATGGTGCCGCCTGCGCGCAGTGCGAGTTGCTGGCCGTGAAGCTGGGAACCGGGGGAGGCCCCTGTTGGCCGCCCGCAATCCACGTCGTCAGCCCATGAATCAACGTAGGCACCATCGCGTTGAGCTTCGTTCCCAGTTGTTGTTCCACTTGCTCTTGGACAAGCTCCGGAATCCGTGCCACTTGTGCCTTGAGTGCTTCAACCTCGCGCGTCTGGCTTTCCGAGCTGGTCTTTTTCTCCTTCCGCACACCAGCGGTATAGTATGATCCCCATTTTGTGGACAAGCCTTTGCCGTCCACACGACCAGCTGACGTCGGCTTAGTGAGCTTATCCTTGTTTTTCATTACGTTCAACGCCCTATTTAAAGGGGTGTCGAAAGGGGAGCTCTGATACGACCCCGCGCTACTGCTTTCAGTGTCCTGCGAAAGGAACGTGAACCATTTAGAAATATTGGAGATTAATTAGAGTGCAACCATATGGAGCTAATTACGCGGGGGTGTATTCCTTACCAGAACAAGCTCAAGCGCCCTGGTCTTCGGATCCGTGGTAAGCTCCTTTGTTATCGGGTCCTCCTTGTACCGGGCCCTGACGTAGTTCCAGGTCTACCTGTCACCGCTATATTTCTTGAAGCAGGGCGGTAGGCCTTGCTCGGCATGCTCCGCATCCTCCTTGTCCCATATAGGCTCCGCCACTCTGTAACCGCCGAGACCGAGTTTGTGTTCCCCTAAGTTCAACTCCCGCATTTCTTTCCCCCACTAACTTGATTCGGAGGTTGGGCTGCTCTCGCACTTGATCTTGAACTCCTTGTACTCATCTTCGCTCATCAAAGGATATTTCGCCTTGATCTTCTCATAACTATCACCTTTATCAATCATTCTCTTCACCGCGCTTCTCCAAGTAGACAGGGCCGTGCTCATCTTCGTGAGGGCGGCACTGTTCACTTTATTCCCTGAGAGGTGTGTGTTTTCAAATTCGGCGGGGAACTTGTATCGTTCATGCAGCTCGTGAAGAGGAGGTTGCGCAAATTCCCGTGGTCCTTATACCTAAGGTTATCGGTGTTGATTGAGACGGTGCTCCGGAGAATGCACCCGAGCTGAAGCGAGTACCCCTTGACTATATGTTTGGGCTCCGTTGGATTCCCGTCGGAGTCCACTTGAGTGAATTTCTCCTTGAGGGTGCGGAGCGCATTCGGGCACCAGTCCTTCCTTTGCTTCTTCGGTTGGCTGCCATCCGTGTGTGCGCCGCCATCATCAGTGGTGGCATCCTCGGCGGCACCATCAGTGGTGTCATCCCCGACGCCACTAGGGGTTGTGTAGTCAGGATCGGTGTCTTCCGCGGCGTCCTCATAGCGGTGAGGTTGTTCCTCCATCTCCTGGGACAGCTCCCAGAATTGCTTGCTGCCCGAACTACCGGCCTCATTGTTGTGGGCCATGTTTCGCTCTATATAGGAAAAAAGTTTGGTCAAAAAGTTGGTTATTGTCAAGGAACAAGATCATGGTCTCATCATTTAGGGTTTGTCGACGCTGAGGCACCCTAAAAGCCTAAGCTTTTGTCATTTAGGGTTTGTTGACGCCGAGGCACCCTAAAAGCCTAAGCGTACATCATTTAGGTTCTCATCGACACCGAGGCATCCGGGGCAGCCAAGTTAAGTTTTCATCATTTAGGGTTTATCGATGCCGAGGCACCCTAGGTTGGGCCTAATCACTTTGCACTAATCACTTGGCTTTATTGCCACCTATGTTGGGTTTATCATCTAGGGTTTATCGATGCTAAGGAGAATTCTAAGTTGGGCCTAATCACTTGGCTCTATTGCCACCTATGGTTTAATGCAGCAAGAATAAAGGGGCAGTTGATCCTACTTAATTAAGTACTAAGATACCCCGGCCCATGCATTAGTCGCAAGTACCCCATATGTCCTATTTTTAGCAAAGTCATGCTAAAATTCATGGAAAATTTCAGCATGACCTTTGCTGAAAATAGGACATATGGAGTACCCGAATTTGCCGGAACGGAAGTTAATCAACATTCTGGCAAACTCAAGGGCCTCTCGGGGTACCTGCAAAATCATCACGACATGATGGTCGGAGACAAAGCCCAGCAAACTAGCACCACAATGTGCCTCTACTTTCATATGGATGAAAAGGCCACAGACCATATGGTCCTCCGCTTTCATATGGACAAAAATCAGCTCAACTTATGTGAGCTTCCATTCCAGATCTAATAGCAGCAAGTTGTTCACTTGTACTTGCAGGCTAAGAGCTTTGAGATTTTAGTTGGCCAGGTAAACAGCGAATTGTCCCCTAAAGTTCATATATGCTACTATAAAACAGTTTCAATAGAGGTTGTGAATTTCAGTGTCTTAAAATTATCATCATTTTCATGTGGGGAAAATCTTAAAGTTATATGGTGAGATGCTTAATTAAGAGCAAACTCAATTTTGATGGTATCTGTGGCAGAGCTTGTCGAATTGTGTAGTCCAAGTAGCTAGCTGCCTTCAAGAAAAGAAATCTGCAGTGGCACATCTGCTCTCTGAATACATTGGCAAGAAAAAAAACACCTAGTACCATCCATCTGCTATGGCCGTATCATGCAGTTTAACTAAGCACTAACAGGTAATTATATAACAGAAAACTTGGCGCGTGTCACTTAGCTTGGGCAAGCAACAAACCTCGTCCTCTTGGTTAGTCCAAACAAGCTGTATGCTGAGCCTCAACTCACCACCTGCACATTTTACAGCACCCATGAAATGAAAAACTAAACATAATTGTCAAACAACAAAACCAAAACACAAACAGGACTTCAAATTTTCACGATCAGGAAGAAAAACAGGGTTTTCAACTACTATATTCAGTTTCATGGCATCAGTTGAACAGTTGAAAAAGAACAAGCTTCATTTAAATATCTTGCTGCTAACAAACATAACTAATGTCAGTACTCAAAAAATAGAGTGACCACACAGGGAACAAACAAACTATTCACTTTTTATTTCTTCAGAATTGGACCAGACAGAGAACAACTCCTTGGAAGCAAACTGAAACCATGCTGAAACTATACTGAAGCCATGCTGAAACTTTACTGAAACTACTCCTTGCAAGCAAACTGAAACTACTCCTTGGAAGCAAATTGTCTTGGAAGGAGTATTGTGTGCACAAATCTACTCCAACTAGTTGCTTTCACTTAGAGATTGTTAGTACAAACAGCATGAGTCATTCTTCAGACCGTTACAAATAGAAACAATGGCAACCAAGGTTAAAAACCAACAATCCTATATATTATTCTGAAACTTGATATATTGAAATCACTTAGCACTCTCTTTATGTGTTCATTCAACACTTAAAATTGAGGAAAATAATACCAACTAGAATCGGTATGACCTTCGTTCTTCATTTTCTGTATGATCAATTAAATCTTCTGCAAGCTTATATGAAAAGGTTCAGCAACTTGAAACGTAACTCTTGCTTGGTGTTCCAAATCATTTCATTTATATTTTAAATAACAGTAGGAATTATTTCATAATAGAATTTACCCCAAAAACAAATTCCTTTAATGGCATTTTCAAACTCTGAGTTGCCTGTGTTGCACTAAAACTAATTCAAATAATTTTTATAAAATTGCCACAAAATTTTTGGGAGACCCTATAATTCATATAAATCATTTTTGAACAAAGAACCATCCTACTCTTTTGAAATTTTTGAGAGAAACACCCACTTCTCCATTCTGATCCATTTTCAGTTTACAACAACAACCCTATTTCCCCTAGCTCCTAAAAATCTACAAAATTATCCCAACACAAGAACAGTACCTACACTCCTTTTTCCCAAACATCTCCTGATCACAAGTTCTAAATTTTCAATAGGCCACATGGATTTGCTGAATCAGCATAAACCTTTCAAGTACCAGAAATGCAGCATTTTCTTGGCACGACCAAGCTACTTCACGGTAATTCATCTTTTAAGAATTCTCACATTTCATATATCATCTTTTTCAAAACAAAAAAAGTATCTATGGGGGTTGCGGCTGCATGTTATTCACTTCTGGCCTGTTGTCCTCGTCAATATGCCAGCAGCAGCAGCAGCACGCAGCATGCACAAGGGAAGGCAGTAGGCGATGGGGCAGCAGGGCGGACGGTGCGCCGGCTTGCAGAGGAGGGCGCTGGCGTGGCGCGAGGCCAGGACGCGTGGGACACGGGCAGCTGTGTGAGGACAGGCAGCAACGCAGCAGAGCAAGCAGCGTCAGCAGTGGCGGCAAAACAACAGAGCAGTGGCAGCAAAACCATCAGCGATGGGAGCAACATGGGGAAGGGGCAGCCGATGGGGGCGACGGGTGCATGCGACAGAGGGGGGAACGGGTGGGGGTGGAGGAGGCTCACCACGGGGAGGGCCGAAGGAGAGCTCGATGAGGCCGGGGTGACGAGATGTGGGCGGACGAACGAAGAAGGCGGCGACGGCGACGGCTACGCGAGACCCCGGCTCGAGCTGGTTCCCTGAACGGAAGAAGCCAAACGCGGTGATCCTCCTGGACGTCTTCCCGCGCGACAACAACGACGGTGGTCGCGGCAACGACGAGGGGGCCGCGGTCACCGCACGATCTGATGAGTTCAAATCGAACTAGAGGGATGCTCGGGAGTGGCGGTGGCTTGCAGTGGTGAGGGGTGGCAGAGCTGCGGTGGTGATGGGTGGAGGAGCGCTGGATGTGGGGACA
>NC_041391.1:419070465-419095864 GCF_002162155.2 Triticum dicoccoides | reverse complement strand
CAGGGTGCACTGGAAAGGGGTCGTCGGCGGCGAGGGGGAAAGGGATCTGGCGCGGGGGGCGAGGGGGCTAGGGTTTTGATCTAGCGCGGGGGCGAGGGGGGAAAGGGATATAGGGGGGGAAGGGATAGCAATGGCGCACCACCCAGGGGTGCGCCATAAGTACATCCATAGCAATGGCGCACCACCGAGGGGTGCGCCATAAGTTATTTTTTTTATTGATAACAATGGCCCACCCTCTCCTGGTGCGCCATTAGTAACTTTTATTTTTTATTTTTTATTGATAAAAATTATTACACTATATACAGGAGATGAGTAGAGGAGGGAGGGAGGGAGGGAGCATTTACATTCGTTGACGGGTGCGGGGGGTCGTGAAAAAATATTTAGTTTCATCTAATTTTTTTTAGAAAATGACAAATCAAATCTGAAAACATTTATGAATGTGAAAAAATATCATCAAATTTCTTATTTGAAATTATTTATGATTATTAAAAAATATCATCAAATTTGTTATTTGAAATATTTGAAAAATATCATAAAAATTTAAAAATATTAATGAGTTCACAAAATATTAACAAATTCAATACTTTTTATGAGTTAGAAATTCAATACCATAATAAACATAATTCAATATTCATGAGGACTAGAACAGAAGAAATATCATTTCAAAATGTCAAAATACAATCGAGAAATGAAGACTACGATTTAAATACAATCGATCTTAGCTAGCTATCTGTTCACAATCTTCGTGCCCTTCTTTTTTGCAAATGGAGTTCTTCTATGGAATGGACGTCCTTTAGGTAGGGTGGTCCTGCTTCTTCTTGTGGTGTGTGCTGCTACTTCATCGTCGTCATCATGTTCGATCTTCGGGTCACCGTACTTGTCAAAGTCTTGCTCATTGGCTACTCCATCCATTCCGATGATCTTCCTTTTGCCTCTCCTCACGACAACACGACTGGGCTTTGACGGGTCGGTAATGAAGAAGCATTGGTCCACTTGGGAAGCCAGTACCCATGGCTCATTTTTCGCGGTGACGTTTGCGCCCGCGGTCTTGGATTTGGCTTCGGGTATAACCATGGTGGTGAAATACCGGTCTTATTTAAGGACGCTCTTGGCCCATCTGACACGGAACATCGGGACCTTCTCTCCAGCGTAGCTCAGCTCCCAGATCTCCTCAATCCTTCCGTAGTATCTGCCCTTGTCGTTGCTGGTGTAGGATTCCATCATTACCCTGGAGTTCTGATAACCATCGCTCTTCATGTCCTGGTTCTCGGTGTAGAATGTGTAGCCGTTGATATCGTACGCCTCATAGCTCATCAGGTTGTGCTCGGCGCCCTGTGACAAGGCGAATATGACAATCCTCATGTAAACGGTACGACAGAAGCTTCTGCTTGAACCAACGAGTGAAACATGAGTTGTGCTCTTTGATTATATCTCCGTCCGTCCTCTGTTGGCCTCGGTCATTGTACGTCTTCTCAATAAATGTTTTGTGCTCTACCACCCAAGGATCGACCACGTCTATGTGTTGTAGCGCGACTAGGTTTTCTCTTTCAAAGTCGGCGAGTCGACCCTCGAAGTCGACATGCATTTCGCGGCGACCCTCACGGTGACCCCATCCAGCGAGCCTCCCGAGGTGCCTGTTGACGGGCAGACCAATGGGGTTCTCGATGCCTAGATAATTCGTGCAGTAGGAGATGCACTCTTCGGTCAGAAAGCCCCTGGCTATACTTCCCTCTCGACATGACATGTTTCAAACGTATCCTTTGATGACAGCATTCATCCTTTCGAACGGCATCATGCTGTGCAGGAACGTCGGGCCGAGTTGGATGATATCCTCCACGATATGGACGAGCAAATGCACCATAACGTCGAAGAATGCGGGCGGCAAGTACATCTCAAGCTCGCATAGTATCACCACGATCTCTTCCTGTAGCCTTCTGAGTTGCCTCACGCCAATCGACTTCCGAGAGATGACGTCGAAAATGTTGCATAGGCCAAATAGCATTTCACGGACATGCGCGTCCATTATCCCACGGATTGCAACTGGAAGTATCTGCGTCATCAGCACGTGACAGTCGTGAGACTTCATCCCGCTGAACTTCTGCTTCGCTGGGTCTAGGTATCTGCTTATCTTCCCCGTGTAACCGTAAGGAAGTTTTACTCCTAGGAGGCAGGTGAAATACTGCTCGATCTCCTCCTGACTTAGAGTGAAGCACGCGGGAGGGTAGTCATTTCCGGTCTTCTTGGCCTTTTGCCTTTGCGACGACTTTCTGTGTCCTGCTTCACCTCATCATCATCATCATCATCATCATCATCATCATCATCATCATCATCATCATCATCATTAGCGTGAAGCTCCTGCCTGATGCCCATTGATTTCAAGTCTGCCCTTGCTTTCGGCCCATCTTTGGTCCTCTCTGGCATGTTGAGCAGGGTACCAAGCAGACTCTCGCACACGTTCTTCGTGATATGCATGACATCAAGGCTGTGAGGCACACGGTGGATCTTCCAGTATGGCAAGTCCTAGAAAATAGACCTCGTTTTCCATACCTTCAGCAGCGGCTCTGGCGCCTTTCGCTTCTTTCCCAGCTCTGGCGCCTTTTGCTTCTTTCTCGGCAGTGGGCAGTCTTTCCAATTTTTCAACAGCTCGTCTATTTCCTCGCCGCTCCTCGTACACGGGCGTTTTCGGGGTTCGGATTCACCATCGAACAGATCCTTGCGTTTCCTCCACGGGTCATCGTCGCGAAGCCACCTTCGATGTCCCATGAACACGGTTTTCGAAGACCTGGGATCTCTATCTATCTGGCGATACGTTGTGTCATCCATGCACCTTACGCATCCAGAAAATCCGTGGACTACCTGCCCCGCGAGATATCCGTAACCGAGATAGTCATGCACCGTCGTGAGCAGTGCGGCTCTCATAGGGAAATATTCTTTCTCTGCGGCGTCCCACGTATTGGCTGGCGTTTTCCACAGCGTGTCTAGCTCCTCCTTCAGCAGCCCCAGATACAGATTGATGTCGTTCCCTGGTTGTTTCGGCCCTTCAATTAGCATACTCATGTGAATGTACTTCCTCTTCATGCACAACCAGGGGGGAAGATTGTACATCCACACAAACACAGGCCAGGTGCTATGTGTGCTTCTCTGGCTACCAAACGGATTGACTCCATCGGTGCTCGCGCCCAGCATGATGTTCCTTGGATCCTTCCCAAATTTTGGGTATTCGAAGTTCAACGCTTGCCACTGGCTCGCATCCTTAGGGTGACTCAGCATCTTGTCTTTTTTATTTATCTCCGGATCATTTCTGTCATCTTCCCGCTTCTTCACCTCCCTATCCGTGTGCTAACGCAGGAGATTTGGTACCTTAGGGTCCGCGAAATACCGTTGTAGACGAGGAGTGATCGGAAAGTACCACACCAGTTTTCGAGGAGCTTTCTTCCTCTTCTTGTATCGAGTGATGCTCCACACCAGACATATGGTAGACTCCGCATG
The DNA here is from genome assembly GCF_002162155.2 of Triticum dicoccoides. Taxonomy (NCBI): domain Eukaryota; kingdom Viridiplantae; phylum Streptophyta; class Magnoliopsida; order Poales; family Poaceae; genus Triticum; species Triticum dicoccoides. The sequence continues at coordinate 419,092,375 of NC_041391.1, read as the reverse complement.
CTCGTCCCGATAAATGATGCAATTGTTCATGCACACATGGTATTTCAAGTGCGGTAAATCCAGAGGACACATGATTTTCTTCGCCTCCTCAAAACTAGTCGGGCACTTGTTCCCCTTGGGAAGACGTTTGTGCCAGAATGACATGTTCTCATTGAAGCATGCGTCGGTCATTTTGTGTTTTACCTTCATCTCTAGAGCCATGAGCGTTACTTTCAGGCGGGTATCCTCGGGCCTGCATCCTTCATACAATGGAGTAACCGCGTCTATCTCCAGTTGATCCAGCTTGGCTTTCTCTTGGGCGGCAGCTCTTGTGTTATCCGTCTGCTTGAGAAGCAGCTCTTGAATATGAGGGTCCTGCACCCAGCCTCCATCGTTGTCTGCTCCGGCATCTTCATCTTCATGATCATGCCCTTCGTCTTGATCTTCCTCATCATCATGTACGACATCTTCTACATGATGACTGTGTACAGCATCACCGCCGTGATCATGTCCTTGAGATTCTTCGTCTTCTCGCCCGCCCTCGCTGCGGAGGTACTTGTCTTGTTGCCCTTCCTCATTTCTTGCCCGGCCCCCATGGACGACTTCATAGTCATCTTCATCACCTTGCCACCGATAGCCATCCATGAAACCACGCAAGAGCAGGTGGTCCCGCACCTGCCCGGAATCCGGGTCCGCAATAAGGCTCTTCAGCTTGCATCTTCGACACGGACATCTTATCTCCGTCTCATTCTTTTGAAGCATCTCAGCCTTCACGGAGCTCAAAAACCTATTCACGATGCCTTCGGTCTTCGTGCGGACCATGGTCGCCTGCGGGGTAGAGCAAAACGATATTTTAGAACCAAGAAAAAATTTGGCATGACCTTCCCTAAAAATAGGACCAAAAAGAATGCATAGTGCCAAAATTCTTGCCGAAACGGAAATGAATCAACATTCCGGCAAAATATTGGTAACTATCGCATTTCAAATACCGGTACCTGCAAACACAAACATATATGCAACACCACAAACACATGCAACACCATAAACATACATAGATCTAGCTAGGCCACAAAAAGTGCATGTGCACGTTGTTGGAGCGAGCTAGGGAGAAAAAAGTAGATCTACATCATGAATATAGCTTTCCCCTTACTTACCTATCAAAAAAAAGGTAATTTCACCACTTAATTTTGATGAATCTATGGTGGAAATGAGGTGAGGAGGAGGAGGAGGCAGCCGAAAGCTTGGAGAAGGAGGTGGAGGGAATGAAGTGGGGAAAGTGAGTGGGTAGGTGTGGCTGTCCAAAATATCTTGTTGGGGTCCCAGGTTACTAATGGCGCACCACCTGCAAATGCGCCATTAGTATGCCTGGTTACTAATGGCGCACCTGCAGATGGTGCGCCATTAGTAGTTTTGCAAAAAAGTAAAAATAAATAAATATATATACTAATGGCGCACCAGGTCATAGTGCGCCATTAATAATTTAAACTAGTAATGGCGCACTGTGAAATGGTGCGCCATTAGTAGTTTTGCAAAAATAAAAATAAAAAAAATACAGTAATGGCGCACTGTCTGCCTGGTGTGCCATTACTAGTTAGAACTAGTAATGGCGCACTTCGACCCGATGCGCCATTAGTATGTATGGAAAAATGGAAAAAAATTAATACTAGTGGTGCACCCTGTTTCTGGTGCGCCATTAGTGTCTTCCACACTAATGGCGCATCACCAACTGGTGCGCCATTAGTATATAGTAGTGGCGCACTACTTCCATGGTGCGCCGTTAGTATGAATCCTATCTATAGCCCTTTTCCTAGTAGTGGGAGCCAACACGTATGTATCGTTGGCATTAAGGATAACAAGATGGGGTCTATTTCTACATAAATAGATCTTGTCTACATCATGTCATCGCTCTTATTGCATTACTCCGTTTTCCATGAACTTAATACACTCTATGCATGCTGGATAGCGGTCGATGTGTGTTGTAATAGTAGTAGATGCAGGTAGGAGTCGGTCTACTAATCTTGGACGTGATGCCTATATAATGATAATTGCCTGGATAACGTCATGGTTATTTGAAGTTCTATCAATTGCCCAACACTAATTTGTTTACCCACCGTATGCTATTTTTCTTGAGAGAAGCTACTAGTGAAATCTACGGGCCCGGGTCTCTTGTTTATTATATTTGCCTTTGAGATCTATTTTTATTTGCTTTTATTTTCGGATCTATTAATACAAAAACACAAAAATACCTTGCTGCAATTTTTATTTATTTATTTTATCTCGCGTTCCCGCGAGATCTATTTATCCAATCTACTATAATTTTATCTATGCTTTACCCATGAGGGATTGACAACCCCTCTCTTACGTCGGGTTGCGAGTATTTGTGCTTTGTGTGCAGGAGCTATTTACGTGGTGTTGCGTGGTTCTCCTACTGGTTTGATAACCTTGAGGAGGAGATCGTCATCTTCTCCGCCGATGAGGAGGACCAGGCACTGCAGCAGCAGTCGCCACAGCCGCCCCGACTCCTCATGAAGGCCAGCCGGCAGACGAAGATTTCGTCCGTCAGATTAAGATAATGACAGAGCGGTCACTCCATTACCTGGGCCCGTCTCCACAATCACCGGCTCTCGTCAAGCAGGAGTCGGCGTGAAGCGCATGTGAAGTGCATGTTGGGAAACATAGTATAAACAAAAAAATTCACCCTATGATCACCTAGGAACAATATGAAGATGCATAACGGGTTGTGATCAACGATCGTTACCGACTCAGGGAGTGCAGCGGAAGTAGACGAGTCAGTGTAGATCGTACTTGCAGTTCCTAGAACGTCAATGACGGTCCCACGAACCTCTCTCGCACAATCCCTTGAATGGAAGACCGAAAGCACGACCTCTCACTTGGTTACAAGCGTATGGCCTTCACGATCTGTTAGTGCTTCGCCGTCCAGAGATAATCGTCGTCGGGGAATTAGAATGAGGAGATTAGAACCACATGGGGCTTCTAATTATGAGGTTTAGAGGTGGCTAGGGCTAGCTCTAATTAGTCAACTAGGACCAACAAGAACTAGAACTATATCAACTAGAGGAGGCTCCAAAACTTGTGTGTACATAGGGTGGAAATCCTCTAGTATATATAGGTTAGAGGGGAGGGAGAGGGCAGCCACCAAGGGGGGAAAGTCCCCCTTGGTGCGCCGGCTTAGGGAGAGGGAGTAGGACTCCCTCCCTAGCCCAATTTGCCCCCCCCCCCCCGAAGGAAAGGGAGACGCCTTCCTACTTTGGTAAATATAAAATGTCCTAAATATTTTTAGAGCATTATATATATATAATTAACATCCCCGAAGACATTTTCCACCTATATATAATTAATTGATAATACCCGGTGAGGGAGTCCTGGACTAGGGGGTGTCCGAACAGCCGGACTATCATCGTCCGCCGGACTCCAAGACTACGAAGATACAAGATTGAAGACTCCGTCCCATGTCTGGATGGGACTTTCCTTGGCGTGGAAGGCAAGCTTGGCGATACGGATATGTAGATCTCCTACCATTGTAACCGACTCTGTGTAACCCTAGCCCTCCCCAGTGTCTATATAAACCGGAGGGCTTTAGTCCGTAGGACACAACATCCATTACAACAATCATACCATAGGCTAGCTTCTAGGGTTTAGCCTCCTTGATCTCGTGGTAGATCCACTCTTGTAATACACATCATCAATATTAATCAAGCAGGACGTAGGGTTTTACCTCCATCAAGAGGGCCCGAACCTGGGTAAAACATCATGTCCCTTGTCTCCTGTTACCATCCGCCTAGATGCACAGTTCGGGACCCCCTACCCGAGATCCGCCGGTTTTGACACCGACATTGGTGCTTTCATTGAGAGTTCCTCTATGTCGTCACCGATAGGCTTGATGGCTTCTTCAATCAACAACAACACTGTCCAGGGTGAGACTTTTCTCCCCGGACAGATCTTCGTGTTCGACGGCCTCGCACTGCGGGCCAATTCAATTGGCCTGGAGCAGATCGAAAGCTACGCCCCTGGCCGTCAGGTCAGATTTGGAAGCCTAAACTTCACGGCAGATATCCGCGGAGACTTGATCTTCGATGGATCCGAGCCGCAGCCGAGCGTGCCGCACTGTCACGATGGGCATGATCTAACTCTGCCGCCGGATAGTACCTTGGAGGCCGCACACGAATCCGCTCCGACCTATAGTCCGGAGCCGATTGCGCAGATCGAGGACGGGTGGCTGGACACCGCCTCGGGGGCTGCGACGTCCACGGCGATGGAGCCGAACACTGACCCTGTCCCTTATAAAGCTCGTGACTCCGAGGTGCCGGACTCCCTGCCGGACTCCGAACCTCCTGCGCCCTTGCCGGTCGAATCCGATTGGGCGCCGATCATGGAGTTCACCGCTGTGGACATCTTTCAACACTCGCCCTTTGGCGACATCTTAAATTCGCTAAAGCGTCTCTCGTTATCCAGAGAGCCCTGGCCGGATTATGGCCAGGATGGTTGGGATGCGGACGGCGAAGAAATTCAAAGCCCACCCACCACCCACTTTGTAGCCACTGTCGACGATCTAACCGACATGCTAGACTACGACTCCGAAGACATCGACGGTATGGACGACGATGCCGGAGACGATCAAGAACCAGCGCCTACAGGGCACTGGAGGACCACCCCAACACATGACGTATGTATGGTGGATACCCCAAAGGAAGCGACGACGAGGAACAACGGGGCGCGGCAAAGGATAATCCAGCCGATAAACAACCAAAACGGCGACGCAAGCGCCGCCCTAAGCCCCGCCTCGACAAAAACAGCATTCCCGATAACCCAGCAATAGAGCAGGGCAAACCAGTGGACGACGAACATGCAACCAAGCAACCGTCCGAACAGGACGAAACGGATAATCAATCCATACCCGGCGAAACCAACAGTCCGGACGACTTCACGCCGGACACACCACCGGAGCATAAGAACCTTCACGAAAGACTCGTCGCCACCGCAAGAAGCTTGAAGAAGGAAAAACGGAAGCTCAAAACAGCGGAAGACATACTCAGAATGAGGTGGAACAAAGTACTCAAGACCGCAGACAAATATGGCAATGGCCATCAATCAAAGAGCTACCCGAAGCGCAAGCTGCTGCCAGAATTTGACGAGGAAGCCATAGAGCCACCACAGTCAAAAATTAAAGAAGCTGCCTGGCCGGATAGACGACCAGATGACAGGCCAAAAGCGACAAGGGCGCCTCACTCAAGCCGACTCATGATCCTGGGAAAACAGATGGCCTAGCCAGTTCCATTTACGGGCCAAAAAAGAGGGCCCCAGGAAGCAACACAGCATTCCAAGTGTTCGAAGATAGCGGCACACCCAAATACAGGGGCGCCGCACACCCACTATGTTTTACCGATGAGGTGCTGGATCATGAATTTCCAGCAGGGTTCAAACCCATAAACATAGAGGCATACGACGGAACAACAGACCCCGGAGTCTAGATAGAGGATTACATACTACACATACACATGGCTAGAGGAGATGATCTCCACGCCATAAAATATCTACCCCTCAAGCTCAAAGGTCCAGCTCGGCATTGGCTCAAAAGCCTCCCAGAAAACACTGTTGGAAGTTGGGAAGAGCTCGAGGACGCGTTTAGAGCAAATTTTCATGGGACTTATGTCCGCCCTCCGGATGCAGACGATCTAAGTCATATAACTCAACAGCCCGGAGAGTCAACGCGCAAATTCTGGAACATGTTCCTTACCAAAAAGAACCAAATAGTCGACTGTCGGGACGCGGAAGCCTTAGCAGCTTTTAAACACAACGTCCATGACGAATGGCTCGCCAGACACCTCGGCCAAGAGAAGCCAAGGACAATGGCTGCGCTAACAAGCCTCATGACCCGCTTTTGCGCGGGGGAGGACAGCTGGCTAGCAAGATGCAGCACCAGCAACCCGAGTACATCCGAGATCAGAGATGGAAACGGCAAATCACGGCGCAGAAAGGATCAGCACCGGAATACAGAAAAAAGCCCAAAGAATACGGCGGTCAACGCCGGATTCAAAAGCTCGCGGCCAAGCAACAAAACACTGCCTCTTAAGGACAACAGTGATGAGCTATCCAACTTAAACAAAATTTTGGATCGGATATGTCAAATCCACAGTACCCCCAGAAGGCCTGCAAACCACACCCACCGAGATTGTTGGGTTTTCAAACAGTCCGGCCGACTCAACGCCGAACACAAGGGGCTCGACGCATCAAGCGAGGATGATGATAAACCCCACCAGCAGAGCACCGGAAAACAAAAGACTTTCCCACAAGAAGTCAAAACAGTAAACTCACTCCATGTGATATTACGGAAAAACAATGCGGCACCCGTTAAAATAAGTGCTGCACGGTCCACCCCAGCGGAACCCCGAAGTTGGATGTCAAAACCAGTCACTTTCGACCACCTGGATTATTCCAGAAGCATTCGGAACGCAGGATGGACTGCTCTGATATTGGATCCTATAATCGACGGACTAACAAGTTCTGATGGACGGCGGCAGCGATTTAAACCTGCTATATCCGAACACAATCCGCAAGTTGGGGATAGACCTTACTAAAATTCGACATAGCCGCACTTCCTTTAAAGGAGTGACGCCAGGCCCTTACGCCAAGTGCACAGGCTCCTTATTACTAGAAGTTGTGTTCGGGTCACCGGACAACTTCCGACGCGAGAAGCTAATCTTCCATGTCGCCCCATTCAAAAGTAGCTATCAAGCACTATTGGGGCGTGAAGCTTTTGTCCGCTTTAACACAATACCACATTACGCGTCTCTTACACTCAAAATGCCCGGTCCATGAGGCATCATTTCATTAAGAGGGTCATTAAAAGACCCCGGACACGGCTAGACGAGTCCGGCATAAATAAGCTAGGGGCTCCCTAGCCGCACACCCCTTCACAGGGGGCTGCGCATATAAGCAACAATGGGCTAATATAGGCTCAGCTTTATTAATTTATTAATATTTTAATCTTTATGCACTTTTCGCACGATTTCTTTCTAAGTTCCTCTCTTTTTACAGATGAACACCGTGCACACCCGTCCAGGATAACGGCACAACGGAGACACAGGCGCAGACGTGCAGTAGGGACCCGTGGCTAGGATTCTTTTCAGATTAAGACCCTGCCTAAACCTTTTTTACTGTCTCTTGTTGCTATAATCCCCTGGTTTTTCATGATAACCAGAGAGGATACTGACGTTTTGGCATCGGCCGCGTCAGAGGACCTTGCCCGTACCTGGACACAAGGGGCTTAAGGGCATTGTTTCGCCCGTTATCATAAAGACCGAACACCTTAGGGAGTGTTCGGCGTCTCGAGTTAGGCCTTATATGCATCAGCTCCGAATCATGTCTTTGGTCAAATGTTGGGTTTGCCCGGCTCCTGTGTTTTGCTACCTTACGTTCTGTATCATCGGCTAACGCGGCACCAGGAGAACTATTGCGATTGTGCCCCAGTTTGGCTGGGCGAGCACCTCAGTAGAGAAAGCCAAAAACTGACTGTCATGATACAGCGAGAGACTGGTCAACCACTCGATCGACCACAGGAATGTTTAGAATTCCTCCGCTTTGACGAAGGACCGTTTCCCGGTCAGGCACGTACACACCCCGAATTCGGAGAGCGTGGTGCCCCCAGGGGCTATATCGTAGCCCCACCTTCGAGCTCCAATGGCTAAGTGAAAGTGATAAAGCATTATAGTCTGGTTGCCTCGTTTGCTACGCTACCACCTCCTTAACAAGGACCGAGACGTCGGGTTAAGTGTGAAAATGCGCTATTTTTGCGAACACCACCGCACCTTGTGCGTGGGGGCTGAAGCCGACGACTGCCATCTTTCAGGTTATACACACGTATACATAAACGGCCGCACAGGAGATATTTCAATACTTGAGCGCACAAGTACAAAAAGCGCCTATATCATAAACATTGTTTTACAAAATAAAACGTTCATTTGAACGCGACATTTTTCGAGCACTGCGACTCTATTATACGAGCACCATGCAGAACTTCCCCAAAATAGTGCTCGGCGGGTAACCGACTCTCGTCCGAACCCCGGGTCGCAACAGCGGCGGCATCCATCTCCGTCCAATGTGTCTTCACACGGGCGAGTACCATCCGTGCACCCTCTATGCAGGCCGACCGCTTCATCGCCTTGATATGCGGCACCGCCCCAAGAAATTGCTGCAACAAGCCAAAATAGCTCTTCGGCTTGGGCCTATCCGGCCAGACATGAGTCACGATATCCGTCATGGCAAGCCCGGACAACCTATTCAGCTCTGCCCATTCAGCCAACCGATCGGTCAGTGGAAGTGAATGATCCGGACTATGGAATTGAGACCAAAACAGCTCTTCCGTCTCGTGATCCTTCTAGCTCCGGAAGTGCACAACGGCATCCGCCGCACTTGCCGCTAAGTCCATATAAGGATCCTCCGGACCCCACAACTGGCCAAGTTGAGCATACTTAGGATCAGTAAACCTCCGGCGCAGCAGAAAGGGCTTGCCAGCCAGAATGTCTCCGGCTTGGCGCAGCTCCTCCTTTATAGCCCGCATGCCAGATCGGGCGTCCTTGGCTTCGGCGGTGTCCTTCCCCAGGTCTTCTCGCTCCGATAGGCGCTCCTTTTCAAGAGCCTCAGTGCGGTCGGTAGCATCTTTTAACTTCACGACCATTTCGTCCATCTCTTCCCTGCTTAAGCAGTGTGCATCCCTTTCGGCTTCTAACTCCTCGGCCGCCCTCAAAGCCGCTGCATTACTCCTTCTGGCTTGCTCCTTGGCTCGAGCAAGTTCGGCCCGAAGGCTCTCCACAGCAGCAGCACCATCTGCGTCAAGCACAAATATTATAAGAGATGGGCTTCGGCTCCCTTACAAGGTGACTACAGGGGAAATTTTTTTTACCTTGCGACTCGTCAAGTCGCCTGTTGACTAGCGCGATGTCCGCATCCGCAACATCGAGTTGCCGCTTTAGTTCGGCAACTCCATCAGTCCGGCCGGCCCCGGACGATCCGCCACCTGCATAAGAATGACGAAGATTGAAAACCTGCGATTTTGATCCTCGGCATGCTTTCGCTTTCGACACCCTACTGACTCTCAGGGGCTACTATCTATACAGGGCGCACTTCCATGTGCAAAACTGCCAAAAGGTATGTCATTTTTACGTACCTCAAATCCCGCCAGCAAACTCCTGACGGCATTATGCAATCCGCTTTCGGCGGACGAAATCCTTCCAATCACCATATTCATCAATGCATGGTGATCTTCTGAGATGGACACCCTCTCACGCAGATCCTTCAGCTCCCCCGGCCGAACACTAGTCGGCCCCGAACTCTTCGGCTCTGCCAAGCTCGGGGATACCCTCCATGAGGACACTTCAGGCTCGTCCGCCCTATCTGACGGCGCAGCGGACAGAGGCGTCTCGCTCTCTACCATCTCCGGACGAAGATCCCCCGAAGATGAGCTCATCTGAGAAGGTCGGAGATCCGAACTACAAGGTAAAAATTCGGTTATCCTCAGAAGCACAAATAGGGATGTCTCTTATTGCCGAGCTCTCTTTTTTCTACTTACGGCTCGCTGGAGGGCTGATGCTTTGGGGGAGACTGTGCGGCCGGGGTCTCCCAGGACGCAGGACCCTCTGGTAAAGACTTCTTCCCCCTCTTGGGGGCTTTGGCCTCCGGGTCTCCAGAGGCGGTCCTTTTCTCCCCTTGGAGGGAGGGATTCTCGATCCCCCCTTTTTCAAGAGTCTCCTTAGTCGAGGCGGTAGCTCCCTTATTTTCCCCACCGCCTTCTTCTAAAGGCGCAACTTCCAGCATCCGGACCAGCACGGGATCCACCGCGGTCTCTGGGAGGGGGGCCGGACACCGTATCAGCTTTGCTTGCGCTATCCACTCCTGTCGAAGGATAACGGGTTAAAGGGCGAATTATAGAAAGACAAACAGACGGTACGTCCGAACACTGAGCTACTTACTTGAGTATCCGGGCGATTGCAGCTTAGGCCAGCGTCCTCGATCAATTCCGGACACGCCACTTGCGGTCCGAAGAATAATTTGTACATCTCCACGGGTATCATACCCATGAAGTGTTGGAGAATCCGTGGTCCCTCCGGATTAAACTCCCATAGTCAGAGAGGACGACGTTTGCAGGGCAGGAGACACCTAATCAGCATAACCTGCATCACCACGACCAGATCGATCTCCCTCGCCTGGAGGTCTCGAATCCGGCCCTGCAATAGGGGCACGTCTTTTGACGGTCCCCAGTTGAGTCCTTGGTTGACCCACGACATCAATCGTCGAGGAGGTCCCGAGCGGAATACGGGCGGCGGCTTCTGCCTGCTGCCCTTCGGAGCGGTGATATAGAACCACTCCTGCTGCCACAAGCCAAGCTCCTCTTGGAAGGAGCCCTCGGGCCACGGGGCATCGGCCCTCCTGCTTATGGCCGCCCTGCCGCACTCCGCTTAACGCCCCCCGATCATCTTTGGCTCCACATTGAAGGTCTTCAGCCACAGACCGAAGTGGGGGTGACGCGAGGAAGGCTTCGCAGACAACAATAAACGCGGAAATATGGAGGATAGACTCCGGAGCCAGGTCATGGAATTCCAACCCATAGTAGAACATGAGCCCTCTCACAAAAGGATCCATCGGGAAGCCTAAACCCCGACGGAGGTGGGACACAAAGATGACATACTCGCCGGGCTCGGGGGTGGGGATGGCCTGCCCTTCAGCGGGGAGCCTGTGCGAAATCTCGTAGGACAGGTACCTGGCCTCCCGCAGCTTTAGCACGTCTTCCTCCGTGACGGAGGAAGGCATCCACTGGCCCTGAAGGCCGGAACCGGACATTGTTGAAGGTCCAAAGTGCTCGAATCTAGGGCTCTGGGTGTTGGAACTTGGAGCAAGGAGAGGATTCGATGGAGGATTGAAGAAAAGAAACGAGCCTTGGTCCCGTTATAAAGAGGGAGAATACTGAGAGCCGTCTCCGTGACCGTTCGGGACTTGCCTTCGATAGAGGAGGCGTTGGCGATGGGCGCGGTTGGGTTACCCACATCCGTATTGATGAGAATCCCGGAATAAGGGGAACACGATCTCTGCTTCGACAAGACGTGCCAAGGAAACCGCTTCGCTAAATGCACTGAGGTGGTATAATAAAAAACGATTCAAGTAAAGGCTTGGTAGTGGCGTGACGTCATGCCGCGAAATACGTCAGCAGATTGAACTTGTGTACATATTATTCTCTCTACGGTGGAATGTGGAATTTATTTTGCAGAGCCGGACACTATCCTGGTGTTCACCATCTTCTATGGATTATTCGGAGGAGGAACCCGCCTTGCAATGCCGAACATTATGCGCGCCGGACTCATCGTCATTGAAGCCAGGTTCAGGGGCTACTGAGGGAGTCCTGGACTAGGGGTTGTCCGGACAGCCGGACTATCATCGTCCGCCGGACTCCAAGACTACGAAGATACAAGATTGAAGACTCTGTCCCGTGTCCGGATGGGACGTTCCTTGGCGTGGAAGGCAAGCTTGGCGATACGGATATGTAGATCTCCTACCATTGTAACCAACTCTGTGTAACCCTAGCCCTCCCTGGTGTCTATATAAACTGGAGGGCTTTAGTCCGTAGGACACAACATCCATTACAACAATCATACCATAGGCTAGCTTCTAGGGTTTAGCCTCCTTGATCTCGTGGTAGATCCACTCTTGTAATACACATCATCAATATTAATCAAGCAGGACGTAGGGTTTTACCTCCATCAAGAGGGCCCGAACCTGGGTAAAACATCGTGTCCCTTGTCTCCTGTTACCATCCGCCTAGACGCACAGTTCGGGACCCCCTACCCGAGATCCGCCGGTTTTGACACCGACACCCGGTATTACATGATATTCACCGAAACCCTTCGGGTGACCCCGAAACGCTTCTGGAACATCTCAAAACTCTTTTGGACATTAATAAAAAAAATCCAAAAATATATTCTCATCACTCCTATCCCACCAACACTCAGCTGATCGTGATTATCTTAATCTTGTGACCCTGTAGGTTCGGTAAACCATAGAGGTCAATCAAACCCCTTCGTTCAATGACTGATAGCGGAACCATGGACATCCATATCGGTCCCTATGATTACACGAATGATATTCGAGTGAACGTTTGGTTATAAAGTGATGTTCCCTTTGCTTCTCGATACTTTACAAAACCTGGTGTGCATCAATATCCTCCTGAGTCATCACCATGCTCATTATACCGTTGCTCTCGTTACCGGTTTTGTTCTTCTTTCTTGTTGACGTGTTCTGGCATCCTCGTGATGTAGTCACCTGTGTCTGGCCAGAAGATGATGGATGTCGTCACACACAGAGGGCCTTAAGAATATCTCTCCATCATCGGAGGAGCAAATCCCACTCTCGAGCCGTCCGGTTACTTGTCAAACTTTCCTATGTGCGTGAAAGTTGTTGTTATGATCACCTTGTTACAGATGACGTTTGAGCAACCTCAAAGCCCACCGTCCGGTAGGAAGTAACCTGAGACACTCTCACGGGCTAAGGAACTAAAATACATACTAACACTTCGTGTTATAACAGATGATTTCAGACGATTTAATCACATAGTATAACAAACAAGTATTTGGTCGATTCAATATGATCGTTCTTCTAACGTCACACCCTCAATGTTGTTTTAGGACTATCGTTACACTTAATGATATCCTAAGATTTGGAAAGCATGATCACCAACAACACTTGAGCCGGTCTTAGAGGCGAGACCGAGAACCTATTGTTTAGCGTTTATCATTTCACACGTGCATATGAGTCTTCCACTGAATCGCATATTCCAGGATCATAGCAATTATAGCATGAAATATAAACTCATAATTATGACTAACGGAGATATATTATACAATATTACTGCCTCTAGGGCATATTTCCAATAGTCTCCCACTTGCACTAGAGTCAATAATCTAGCTGCATGGTTTTACAAACACCTATGGTTAATCTGGTGTTGCTCATGCTTTGCTTGTGGTCGAGCCTTTGTCATTTGTTTTGACATATTAGAAACTCGGTAATATTTGTGTCAGTCTTTACTGTTTTCAGGATCTCAATCCATCTTGCTTTGAGCTATAACATTTTATTCGAAATAAAATATCGCTTAGACTCATTGCACTTAGAATCATATCAACTATATATATCAAGACTCTTCTTGACTATATATTGTAATCATATTTTGGATTCACCCATTCATGTCATGATTCTTCTTGACTGGCCATATTCATAATATAATGCTTATGTGTTTATTACAACTTTTGTAATATCCAATTATATCAAGACATTTCTTGATTATTGGATCTACCCATTCATATCTAGACTCTTCTTGATTGTCCATATTCATAATGTTTATGGGTTTCTTACAACTTCTGTAATATCCAATAATATCAAGACATTTCTTGATTATTGGATCTTCCCCATTTATGTCAAGACTCTTCTCGAATGGCCAAATTCATAATATAATGTTAATGGGTTTCTTACAACTTTTGTAACGTCCAATTGTATCAAGACATTTCTTGATCAGACAACATTAAAACATGTAATATTGTCAGATAGCATTAAAACATCTCATGTTGTCAAAACACAAATTATCGTTATAGAATCAATAATATATTTCATAAAATAAAATTATCATAGCCCGAATTATATCAATCATGAAGTTGATATTCATATATTCTCAGTAATGAACTTTTAACTTCATATACTCAAAATAATACATTTATTCTTTTGAGATCCTTGATATTTGTTACTAACACTTAGTAAAATTCTTGGCACTTTCATATATATTATAACTACCAAGATGAATTTCTTTCACTTAATCATGCTTATTAATTGATTCTCATAAGCATCTAGTTATATGACACTGAGAGAAACAATTTCTCTATTTAAAATTTTTAAATCATTGTCAAAAAATATATATAAACTTTTTATCTCAATCACACATATTGATCTATCTTCATAGATTTTTTATGCCCAATTTTTTGTCTTGCGATTTGATGAAAACATGTTTCAAGACCATTTTATTTTGTGCTAAGAAGTTATATTATTTCCATTCAATAATATGTCATAAACATATGAAATCAGAAACACTACATAGCTCCTACTGAGTTATATGTATACGCAAAGTTCCTTTGATAAAATCAAAATATCAATATCAGCTCACTTGTTATAATCTCCAAAAACTCTTTTGAAGTTTGCACTTTTATCGGGTGTCCCGAGGATTTTAAAACTTCTGGTTGTATCATTCATATATCCTTTCCTTTTAGGAAACTAGTTTTAATATCCATTTTCTTCAAAACTCTTTGAAGTATCAATTAAGTTCTAAACTTAATTGTACATGAATTTTCCATTCTGGTGTGCATGGCCATGAGCCATTCCTTTGAGCTGGGCACCACCACTGCTTCCTTGTAGTGTGCTAGTTCATCTCCTTTCCAAGATGAATTGTAGTTCATCTTCTTTCAAATATGAATATCTCATTGTAAAATTTCCAAAATTCAACAATATTCCTAATTTGAATAACATGTTACAAGCTTTAGAATTTCTACATCCAATGTAGTAGTTTATGGTTTGTTTTGCACACAAACTATCAGAACAATTTCCGATTTGTTAATTTTGCTTATCACCGTCAGAGATTCAATAATCCTTTCTAAGTTGTAATATCCTCTCACTTATTTCTTTGACAATAAAACCTTTTCTTGGAAAATGTCCATCTGTATCAAACATTTTGTTTTTGAACATTTCAATGGAAGAAACCAATATCATGTTAATTGAGATATCCTACAACATTTATCTGATTAATAATTTGCATAATCTTATGGTTTCATTAACCAGACTAATATGCGGTGCTCTGTTTAGTGTATATCATGCCGTTTCAATTTATGCCCCAAAGTATAAAAGTAGATCGATAAGAAATAATTCCATAATTATTCGAATGTTTTTGCTAAACTCATGACTCAGATAATTTTCTTCAATCTTGAAGAATCACTTTATCTTTTGTCATAATGGTCCTTATCTTCAATACAAAATATTTGAACTCTTCAAATACATTTTGAAATTCCTTTGAACTATTCAAATATTTCATTTTTATTTATAAGTAAATCATATTTACCTAATCTTTATTGAAGCATTATTATTCGACGAGCTCTAGCTCGTTCATCGGACTTCATACATCACTATGTATTCTTTTATCTGATTTCTCAATTAATAAAATTCAATACTTCATCTATACGAAGATTATTTCCCGATATAGCCAAGCAATGACACATTTAAGTGGATCTCATCGGTCTTCTCAAGACATTTAGCACTAATGTTAAAATATCAAATCAAGATTCATGAATAAACCATAAAAAACGGAGGTAAATCCAAACATATCCTTATAATCACTTTAACAACTATTGTTTAAAACTTCATAAGAATATACGTCGCATGATCCAAAACATAATGTCTTGTACAACTCTGGAATGTAATAACTATTATTCAATCCTAAGATGAATCTTGAAGATAAACTAAAGCCATGATTCCATCGGTCCTGAGTAGCGATCCCATCACCATCCTTGACTAGCATCACATCTTTATTTCTTCTCAACTTGTGAGCTTTCTATAGTCCCTACATCAAATCGCAAACGATAGAAATCGATTAGTATTGAATATTTGTGACTTACAGAAACAAGATAAATAAAATTAACTTTGTATAACTTTTATACCTTTACGAAAGAACCATTCTTCTTATCTACCAGATATTTCTTGTTGCTCCGCTTCTAGTGACCCTTCTGTTTGTAGTAGGAACATTCAGTCTCCTTAGAGGCTCCTCCCTTGTTCTTCTTCTGACAGACAGTCTTCCCGGCACCAGTAGATTTCTTCTTGGACTTTCCCTTCTTTTAGAAATTGGTAGTCTTGTTGACCATCAACACCTCTTTGTTCTTTTGCATTCCAGCTTCCGCAGTTTTGAGAATAACAAACAACTCGTTTGCACTTTTCTCCATTCCGTTCATGTTGTAATTCATGATAAAACCATCATAAGTTGGGGGCAGTGAAGCAAGCACAATATCTGTACTGAGTGTTGGCGGAATTACAAATTCCAGTGAAGTAAGTCTATCAACATAGCCAGCAAGCTTCACTATATGCTCACTCATTGAGGAACCCTCTTTCATCTTGCATTCGATCAGGGCCTTGGTTAATTCAAACCATTCCGTCCTTGCCTGTTTCTTATACAGAACTGCTAGTGACCCAATTATAAATTGACTGGTAGATCGTTCAAAACGCTTCTGTAGTTCAAGATCCATGCAAGTTAACATGAGACACTGGACTGCCTCATAGTCATCACTATGAGCAGTATAAGCAACAACTTCTTCTGGTGGTGCATCCTTTGAAGGAGCATCACCTAGGGGCTGATCCAACACATACTCCTTCTTAGCACTTCTGAGAACAAATATTAGGTTCCGGATCCAATCCACATAGTTTCCACCATTTGCAACCAACTTTTCTTTCTCAAGCATAGGGGCTAAGTTGAACATATTGTGAGCCATTTAATCTACAACGATAAACATAAATAATTTTATACATAATTCATAATTAATTTTGCACTAGTCATTGAAACAAATTTTAATTTTAAAGTGCACTCCTACTCAAATTAATATCTCTCATAATTAATATTGAGTGATTCAAGATCCAAGTCTAGATCTCAGCCATTGATGTGAACATCACTGTTGACGAGAATTTTGACCGGTGGGCAAACTTTCGTCGATCATATCTCCATATGACTCTTGTTCACCTTTCGATGCTTTGTGCTCCGAGCTCAAAACGATTCTGCTAGAACTTCAGTACAACCGAGTGCTATCTACATACATGGTCTAACCATCCCCGTCTTACACCTCATGTCCCATTTGTACTCATATGGGCATGACGCACTCCGAAACACTACGTGTTATAGATGGTTGCAACACTAGGAAGAACAACTTTTAACTTGATATTAACTGTGAGAGATCACCCTAGTAATTGACTACTACGAAATCAAAGGGTGCAAACAACAAAGGGATAAACATCTCAGGAAATTCATAATAGCATTACATGGTATAGCCCTAGGCACAGGGAGTTCTCCATGACCGTCTTCAATCTCTAGTTGAAGTGATGTGACGGCCAATATTTCGTTGCCGTGGCAACCATTTCAAAAACGTTGTCATGGTGGCTATCTCAGAGAACATTGCCGTGGAGACCTTTAAGAAAATGTTGTCGTGGCACCAAAATCTGAAATTCCGCCGTGGCACAAAATTATAGCTCCTCGTCCCGTGCCTTGGTACACCTTCTCCTCGACGAGGTCCTCCGTGTACGTCTTGCCACCGTCACCTATAACCTATCTCTACAATATTTACATTAATGTGGCAATCCCGTGACGTGCAGGCCACTAACATTACAACATATAAACATCTCATACATAAACTCATTGTCATGACGAAGGCTATACCACATCATATGCAAACCCTGCAAAACCAAGTTAGACATCCTCTAATCGGTTTGGCAAATTTTAGTTACGTATATTCTAGGGTTTTCGGATAAACCTAGCTACCTACATGCACACCATAAAGTGGTAATCCTTGTTACTAGATTAATTTTCGGGGTGTGTGAAAGAAGAGACTTAATTAAAAATCTCGTTCCCCCACACTAAACTTCGTCTAATACACGTGACCCCCTAGAAGATCATCCACATTCATTGCCCTCTTGTATACGGATGGTTCACTATTCTTCAATATGGTGAAGCCCAAGGAACTATTAGCAGATCGTCGATAGCCAGAGCCGAGCAATTGTCAAAACCTTGAAGAAATCGACACCATGCCATCAATGAACAGCAGCGAAGCAACACCCTAGGGAAGCATAGCAAGAACATCACCCTCACATACTCATGTGATCAAGATGGCAACCAACATCTACTCATAGAACTGCTCTGATGCCACTGTTGGGAAACATATTAGAAAACAAAAAAATCGCCCTACGATCACCCAGGAACAATACGAAGATGCATAATGGGTTATGATCAACGATCATTACCGACTCCTGGAGTGCAGCAGAAGTAGACGAGTCGGTGTAGATCGTACTTTGATTCCCTTGAACATCATTGATGATCCCATGAACCACTCTCAAACAATCCCTCGAACGGAAGAACGAAAGCATGGCCTCTCTACTTGGTTGTAAAAGTACGATCTTCACGATCCAACAACGCTTCATCGTCCAGAGCTAATTGTCACTGAAGAATTAGAAGGACGAGATTGGAGCCACTCGGGGCTTCTAATTATGAGGTTTAGAGGAGGCTAGGGCTAGCTCTAATTAGTCAACTAGGACCAACAAGAACTAGAACTAGATCAACTAGAGGAGGCTCCAAAACTTGTGTGTACGTAGGGTGGAAATCCTCTAGTATATATAGGTTAGAGGGGAGGGAGAGGGCAGCCACCAAGGGGGGAAATCCGGCTTGGGGTGCTGGCTTAGGGAGAGGAGTAGGACTCCCTTCCCTAGTCCAATTCGGCACTCCCACAAGTAAGGGGGGAGTGCCTTCCTGCTTTGGCCCTTGTGGCCCAAGTTGCCTTCCACCTCTTGGCCTTTTAAGGCCCATTGATATTTAAATTAAAAATAAAATGTTATAAATATTTGCAGAGCATTATATATATATTTTAACATCCCCTAAAACATTCTCCACATATTTATAATTAATCGGTAATACCCGATATTCACCAAAACCCTTCCGGTGACCTCGAAACGCTTCCGGAACCTCTCAGAACTATTCCAGACATTAATGAAACAATTCCAAAAATATATTATCATCAATCCATCCCACTAACACTCAGCAGATCGTGATTACCTTAAGATTGTGACCCCGTAGGTTCGGTAAACCATAGACATGAACGAAACCCCTTCGTTCAATGACCGATAGCGGAACCGTGGACATCCATATTGGTCCCTATGATTACACGAATGATATTTGAGTGAAACTTTGGTTATCATGTGATGTTCCCTTTGCTTCGTGATACTTTACAAAACCTAGCATGCATCGGTATCCTCCTGAGTCATCACCATGCTCACTATAGCGTTGCTCCTGTTAACGATTTTGTTTTTCCTTCTCGTTAACGTGTTCTAGCATCCCTGTAATGTAGTCACATATGTCTGGCCAGACGATGATGGATGCCATCACACAGAGAGGGCCCTAAGAATACCTCTCCATTGTCGAAGGAGCAAATCCCGCCCTCGAGCTGTCCGGTTACTTGTCAAACTTTCCGATTTGCCTGAAAGTTGTCATTATGATCACCTTGTTACAGATGATGTTTGAGCAACCGCAAAGCCCACAGTCCGGTAGGAATTAACCTGAGACACTCTCATGGTCTGAGGAACTAAAACACATACTAACACTCCGTGTTATAACAGATGATTTCATATGATTTAATCACATAGAATAACACACAAGTATTGGGTCGATTCAATATGATCATTTTCTAACGTCACACGCTCAACATTGTTTTAGGACTATTGTTACACTTAACGATATCCTAAGATCTGGAAACCGTGATCACCAACAACACTTGAGCCGGTCTTAGAGGCGAGACCAAGAACCTATTGTTTACTGTTTATCATTTCACACGTGCATATGTATTTTCCATTGAATTGCATATTCCAGGTTCATAGCAGTTATAGCATGAAATATAAACTCTTAATTTTGAATAATGAAAATATAATAATACAATATTATTGTCTCTAGGGCATATTTCCAACAGCGCAAGCCGATGTCCCTGCTCCGACCTGTGTAGGACGGGCCGGACTCGCCCCAGGACAACTGCAACATTCAGATCGAACGCCGCGTGAAGGACGAGCCGGCCTCGCCCCCGCACCATCGCGGTGTCCAGATCCGATGTCAGGTCAAAAAGGAGTCGTCGTCCAAGTCGTGCTGCCACCGCCTCACCGTCAAGGAGGAGTTGCCCCCGTGATCAAGAAGTCGCGTGGCCACCTCCTCCAATACCTCAGAGGAGGCAGCTATAGCAGTGCCTCGGGCTCGAGGGTTGTTGTACCCAAGGCGGAGCGCGTGGCGAGGTAGCGGGAGAGGTACAATCGGTGCAATGCGAGTCGCCGCTCCGTGTTCGCCAGGAGTGATGTGGCGCCAGACTGGGTCCGCAACGACCCTGACCTCGCCTCCTCATGGGCGCTCGACCGCTCCATGACCACTGCAGAGACGGCCGCCAGGCGCTGCCGCCGCCTTGACGACGAGCTCGCCAAGATTGCCGAGGAGTGGTTGCTTTGCGACTGCTCCGTCAATGTCGGTCGTGGCAAGGCCGCCGCCAGGGCTCCGAAGGCCACGTCGGTAGCGGCCGCGGAGACACTCTGCACAATGCAATAGGAGGTGGAGCGACTCCTACGCGAGCGGCGGGCAGCTGTTGGACAAGGCTGTCGCGGCCCTCCGGCGCCGTTCCGCCGCTGGAGGGACCACGATGACGAAGATGGCACAGACGAAGACGGCGGTATGGCAAGGCAAGGCGACCATGCATACGAGCTGGTCATCTGGTATAGGTTTTTTTTGTTAAACGATCGAAATATTGACCTTTTATGTAAATTATGTCCGCACTTAAATGAAACCCGTCCGATTTAGACAATTGATGTTCGATTAGTTCGAATCCGTAGCTGAACCGGTGAACCCTCATACTCCTCTTCGCGCGGGCTTCCACTGCCGCATCTTCCTCGGCTCCGTGTCGTCCCCTTCCTAGGCCTCGCCGTTGTCCACTGCCATGGTGCTCTCGGCGCGGCGTGGTCAATGTGGTCAATGACCGAATTCCATCGGAAGAGTACTGTACATGGAGAGGCTAGCAACTAGGTCCACGACAGCCGCAAGGAAGTGCCTCCTTATTACGCGGAAAATAATTATTCCTCCACCTGACAGCAGGGACCCACCGAACAGGCCACCGGTATTTCGTAAAAAAACGTTTCTTTCTGACTGCTGGGACCCACAGGACGGGCCACCGTATTTCGCGAAAAAAACGTTCCCCCCGCTGTCAGCTCAGACCATCGGAAGCGCCTCCTTATTACGCACAAAAAAAATGAATACCCCCGCTAGCTGGGACCCACCTTGGTGGGAGGCTGACTTGTGGGCCTACTAAGTTGACTGGGACAGAGGCCTTTGTCAACTTTAGTCAATATATGAACGATTCTAGCTCCAGTGACCATACGATGTCCATCCAACGGCCGTAGTGCTTCTTCAACCTCTGGTCTTCTTGCTCCAGCCGCCCAAAGCAGCGCCGGTCGTGCCGCCTGCTCCTGCCGCCCGTGGCCGGCTGTCATGCCGCGGAGGCCTCACCGCCCCCTACTACTCCCACCGCTGGCCAGGCCATCCCTCTACGCACCCACACCGCTGTTATTCTACGGCGACGGCAGCCTCACACCGTAGCCGAACGAGTGAACCCTCATACTCCTCTATGCGTGGGCATCCACTGTCGCGTCTTCCTCGGCTCCGTGTCGTCCCCTTCCTAGGCCTCGCCGTCGTCCACTGCCCTGGTGCTCTCGGTGCGGCGTGGTCAACATGGTCAAGGAATGGCTTCCATCGGACGTGGACTGTATGTGGAGAGGCTGACAGTTGGGTCCACGGCCGCAGCAAGGAAGTGCCTCCTTATTACACGCAAAATAATTATTCCTCCACCTAACAGCGGGGACCCACCGGACGGGCCACTGTATTTCGCGAAAAAAGCATTTCCCCCTGACTGCTGGGACCCACCAGCTACATCTTTGCACGCAAGGAAGTGCGTCCAAAAAAAACAATTCGCCCCCCTGACTGCTGGGACCCACCAGCTACATCTTCGCACGCAAGGAAGTGCATCTGAAAAAAACGATTCGCCCCCCTGACTGCTGGGACCCACCAGTT
>NC_041391.1:419069259-419070202 GCF_002162155.2 Triticum dicoccoides | reverse complement strand
CAAGGAAGTGCATCTGGAAAAAAACGATTCGTCCCCCTAACTGCTGGGACCCACCAGCTACATCATCGCACGCAAGGAAGTGCGTCCGGGCAAAAAAAATGATTCGCCCCCCTGACTGCCGGGACCCACCAGCTATATCTCCGCACGCAAGGAAGTGTGTCTAGGCAAAAAAAATGATTCACCCCCCTGACTACTGGGACCCACCAGCTACATCTTCGCACGCAAGAAACTGCCTGATAGTCGGGACCCACCTGGTCGAAGCATACGTAGCGTTGTCATTCTGGTTGCGAATGTGTACGTACATGTATACTGGTCGATGTAGAGGCGCGCACGTATCGTCGTAGAGGCGCCTACGTGTCGTAGTAGAGGCGCGCACGTGGCATGTACACGTACATACAGCGGCCAGTGTGCAAGAAAGAAAATACGGCCACGTATGTGTACATACGGGCGGGGTCTTGAACACCTACTTGCGCATACGTACGGCCAGGGCTCGTGTACATGGCTGGATCAGAACAGAGAAACAGTGTCGTCATCGTGTTCATATGGAGGCAGCGGAATGCGTCGTGTTCATGGGGAGGCAACGGAATGCGTCGTGTTCATCGGGAGGCAACGGAATGCGTGGGAGCCAACCGGCTGGGTTGGAACAGAATGCGTGGTCGTGTTCATTGGGAGGGCTTGTACGAAACAGGAGATGGAAACAAGGCCTGGCGTACCGCACAACGGAGGAAATGGACCTCCTACGGTTGAAACGGGTGTCCTGTTGATCGGGAGGGGTGTGGCGTACCGCAAAACGGAGGAAACGGACCTCCTACGGTCGAAACGGGGGTCATGTTGATCAGGAGGGGTGTGGCTTACCGCAAAATGGAGGAATAGGACCTCCTACGGTCGAAACGGGGATCCTGTTGATCGGGAGGGGTGTGGCGTACCGCAAAACAGAGGAAAC
>NC_041391.1:419051280-419068829 GCF_002162155.2 Triticum dicoccoides | reverse complement strand
GCAATGCTCACTGTTCATCCAATCGATCGGCTTCGGTTAGCAGCAGTAGCGAAGGAATCGCTCGATCGGGTTCAGTTAACAGCCATCGACCGATTGCTCGGGTTCAGTAACACGTAGCCTGCAATGCAATCGCTTGGGTTCAGTTAGAGCCCAACACCTCGCTCGGGTTCAGTTAGAGCCAATGCCTCGCACACACGCGTGTACATGTACGAGAGAAACGCGCATCGCTCGGCCCCCGACATCCCACCGTAACCGCGAACTCCGTGAAATCTTCCTCGCCCTCGCTTCTACCACGGTTTTTTCCACCATGTACGGCCCAAAGAATGTCATGCAGCTGCGTCTCCGGCCCACCCAGGACAAAAAGCCCATTTGTTGTCATGATTTTTTGTCATAGAAGTAGGAACCCACACATCTATGATGATACCGGGTTTTGTCACAATTATCGTCATAGAAGTGTCATATTTATGACAGAAAATTTTTTTGTTTGGCCCAAAATGTCACGGATGTGTCTTTTTTTTGTAGTGATAGCATGGAACAATCAAAAATTGTAGATACGTTGGAGACGTATCAAGCATCCCAAGGCTTAATTCCTGATCATCCTCGAGTAGGTAAATGATAAAAACAGAATTTTTGATGTGGAATGCTACCTAGCATAATTCTCAATATAATTTTTTTTTATTGTGGCATGAATGTTCAGATCCAAATGATTCAAAATATAAGTTCATATTGACATAAGAAACAGTAATACTTCAAGCATACTAATCAAACAATCATGTCTTCTCAAAATAACATGGCTAAAGAAAGTTCATCCCTACAAAATCATATAGTTTGGTCATGCTCCATCTTCGTCACACAAAAATGCTCTCATCTTGCACAACCCCGTTGACAAGCGAAGCAATTGTTTTATACTTAAGTAATCTCAAACTTTTTTCAACTTTCACGCAATACATGATCGTGAGCCATGGATATAGCACTATGGGTGGAATAGAATATTATGATGGAGGTTGTGTGGAGAAGACAAAAAAAGAGAAAGTCTCATGTTAACGACGCTAATCAACGGGCTATGGAGATGCCCATCAATTGATGTCAACATGAGAAGTAGGGATTGCCATGCAACAGATGCACTAGAGCTATAAATGTATGAAAGCTCAACAAAAGAAAACTAGTGGGTGTGCATCCAACTTGCTTGCTCACGAAGACCTAGGGCATTTTGAGGAAGCCCATCATTGGAATATACGAGCCAAGTTCTATAATGAAAAATTCCCACTAGTATATGAAAGTGACAAGAAATGAGACTCTCTATATGAATAACATGGTGCTACTTTGAAGCACAAGTGTGGAAAAAGATAGTAACACTGTCCCCCTTTTTTTGGGCCTTTATATTTTGGCCTTTTTTTATTTGGCCTTTCCTTTTTTTATTTGGCCTTTCTTTTTTTTAAGGGACAATGCTCTAATAATGATGATCATCACACTTCTATTTATTTACAACTCATGAGTTACAACTCAAAACTAGAAGAAGATATGACTCTATATGAATGCCTCCGGCGGTGTACCGGGATGGGCAATGAATCAATAGTGACATGTATGAAAGATTATGAAGGTGTCTTTTCCACAGATACGATGTCAACTACATGATCAAGCAAGGAAATATGACAATGATGATGCGCGCCATGATGAACCGAACGGTGGAAAGTTGCATGGCAATGTATCTCGGAATGGCTATGGAAATGCCATAATAGGTAGGTATGGTGGCTGTTTTGAGGAAGATATAAGGAGGTTTATGTGTGATAGAGCGTATCGTATCATGGTGTTTGGATGCACCAGCGAAGTTTGCACCAACTCTCTAGGTGAGAAAGGGCAATGCACGGTACCGAAGAGGCTAGCAATGATGAAAAGGTAATAATGCGTATAATCCACGGACTCAACATTAGTCATAAAGAACTCATATACTTATTGCAAAAATCTACATGTCATCAAAAACCAAGCACTACGCGCATGCTCCTAGGGGGTAGATTGGTAGGAAAAGACCATCGCTCGTCCCCGACCGCCACTCATAAGGATGACAATCTAAGAACACCTGTTGCTTCAAATTTGTTACACAACGGTTACCATACGTGCATGCTACAGGACTTGCCAACTTCAACACAAGCATTCTTTAAATTCACAATTACCCAACTAGCATGACTCTAATATCACCACCTCCATATCTTAAAACAATTATCAAGCATCAAATTGATCATAGCATCCAATTCACTTACTATGAAAGATTCAAAGCAAATTACCATGCTGTTTAAGACTCTCAAAATAATATAAGTGAAGCAAGATAGTTCATCTATTTCTTCAAAATAAAACCACCGCCGTGCTCTAAAAGATATAAGTGAAGCACTAGAGGAAACGACAAACTACTCCGAAAGATATAAGTGAAGATCAATGAGTAGTTGAATAATTATGCAACTATGTGAAGACTCTCTAACATTTTAGACTTTCAGATCTTGGTATTTATTCAAATATCAAGCAAAACAAAATAAAACAACATGACGCTCCAAGCAAAACACATATCATGTGGTGAATAAAAATATAGCTCCAAGTAAAGTTACCGATGAATGAAGACGAAAGAGGGGATGCCATCTGGGGCATCCCCAAGCTTAGGCTCTTGGTTGTCCTTGAATATTACCTTGAGGGCCCTTGGGCATCCCCAAGCTTAGGCTCTTGCCACTCCTTATTCCATAGTCCATCGAATCTTTACCCAAAACTTGAAAACTTCACAGCACAAAACTCAACAGAAAATCTTATGAGCTCCGTTAGTATAAGAAAATAAAACCACCACTTAGGTGTTGTTGTTAACTCATTCTAAATTCATATTGGTGTTAAAACTACTGTATTCCAACTTCTCTATGGTTCATACCCTCCGATACTACTCATAGATTCATCAAAAATAAGCAAACAACACATAGAAAACAGAATCTGTCAAAAGCAGAACAGTCTGTAGTAATCTTTATCAAACGTATACTTTTGGAACTCCAACAATCCTACCAAATTAGGAAAGCCTGAGCAACTTGTGTACCAATCCAGATAAAAAATAATTAGATCAGAAGCACGTTTCTGTGAATTATAAATACTAATTTACTGGGTGAAAAGTTTCTGATTTTCAGCAGGATCAAGACAACTATCATCGTAAGCTATCCCAAAGGTCTTACTTGGCACTTTATTGAAACAAAAGCTATAAAACATGATTACTACAGTAACATAATCATGTGAACACACAAAATCAGTAAAGGTAAATATTGGGTTGTCTCCCAATAAGCGCTTTTCTTTAATGTCTTTTTAGCTAGGCATGATGATGACATTGATGCTCACATAAAAGATAAGAATTGAAACATAAAGAGAGCATCATGAAGAATATGACTAGCACATTTAAGTCTAACCCACTTCCTATGCATAGGGAATTTGTGAGCAAACAACTTATGGGAACAATAATCAACTAGCATAGGAAGGCAGAACAAGCATAACTTCAAGATTTTAAGCACATAGAGAGGAAACTTGATATTATTGCAATTCCTACAAGCATATGTTCATCCCTCATAATAATTTTCAGTAGTATCATGAATGAATTCAACAATATAACCAGCACCTAAAGCATTCTTTTCATGATTTACTTGCATAGAAAATTTACTACTCTTCACATAAGCAAAATTCTTCTTATTCAGAATAGTGGGAGTATCATAAGAGACTCGAATACTATAAATTGTTTCCACATTAAAAGAGTAATGTTCAGAAAAAGGGTAATCATAATCATGTCAAGTTTTATAAATATAATCATCACTAATTTTTATACCATAAGTTTCATCACAATAATCATCATAAGTAGCAACATTGTTCTCATCATAATCAATTGAAACCTCTACCAAAATAGTGCAATCATTACTAAATAAAGTCATGACCTCTCCAAATCCACTTTCATTATCACAATAAGATTCAACATCCTCCAAAATAGTGGGATTATTACTTCCTAAAGTTGACACTCTTCCAAACCCACTTTCATCAATATAATCATCATAGGTAGGAGATATGCTATCATCATAACAACTTTGCATATCAAAACTTAGGAGGCTAAAAATATCATCTTCATTAAACATAGCATCCCCAAGCTTGGGACAAACATTAATTGCAGCAAATATATTCTCAAATATGTCATTCTCATAAAATGTAGCTTCCCCAAGCTTGGGCCTTTTCATATCATAAGGATAATCACTCTCATCATTAATAGTATGGATAGCACCAATAGTATAGCAATTATCATCATCACAATGAGTAGTAGGAGAAACAACATTTGAGGGGGATACCTTTTTACATTTGCTTCTCTGTCTTTTATTTGTCTTCTTCACATCATGTGTGGGTTCAACCCTCTTCTTTGAGCTCCTTATTAATGAGATTGGTTTAATAGAAAGCTCCTCCTCATTACCTGATTCATCATAAGAAATAATAGGAGGATATTGGGAAGTCTCTTCCCTTTCATTAGTATTCTCTTCATCTTCTATTTGCTCTATTTCCTTTATGTAATTGGCAATATAAGGATTTTCAATGCAATTCACCGCACAATACATATAAATTTCCTCTAGATCAAAACCAACAACTCTCTTAAGGGCAAATTCCAGAATATTCTTAGTTGCACGTTTCAATTCTTCATAACCCAAAAGCAAACTAAGTTCATTATGATGTGCAAGGGAAATCAAGTCATCACAATTTTTGGACACGATTCGATCATGAAACAATTTGCATTGGGGATTTAAATGATCACATTCATTGCAAAGTTCACAAGTACGACGAAGAAATTTTAAATTTCCAGCACAAACATCTAGCCTTTCTTGCGACCATTTAGTTTCTAAATTCCTATGCCTCTTGCATTATCTTCCCTATTTGGTGTGTACTTGCAAACCTAATGCACTCCACAAAAATTCACATGCTTATAGGAGACATTTTCATCATAACTAGCGCAATCATCATTAGTACTATGGATATTCAAGGAGTTCATACTAACAACATTTCAATCATGCTCATCATTCAAAGATTTAGTACCAAACATTTTATAGACTTCTTCTTCTAGCACTTGAGCATATTTTTCCTTTCCATCATTCTCACAAAAGATATTAAAAAGATGAAGCGTATGAGACAAACTCAATTCCATTTTTTTAGTTTTCTTTTATAAACTAAACTAGTGATAAAATAAGAAACAAAAGGATTCGATTGCAAGATCTAAAGATATAACTTCAAGCACTCACCTCCCCGCCAATGGTGCCAGAAAAGAGCTTGATGTCTACTACACAACCTTCTTCTTGTAGACGTTTTTGGGCCTCCAAGTGCAGAGGTTTGTAGGACAGTATTAAATTTCCCTCAAGTGGATGACCTAAGGTTTATCAATCCGTGGGAGGTGTAGGATGAAGATGTTCTCTCTCAAGCAACCCTGCAACCAAATAACAAAGAGTCTCTTGTGTCCCCCACACACCCAATACAATGCTAAATTGTATAGGTGCACTAGTTCGTCTAAGAGATGGTGATAGAAGTGCAATATGGATGGTAGATATAGGTTTTTGTAATCTGAAATTATAAAAACAACAAGGTAACTAATGATAAAAGTGAGCGTAAACGGTATTGCAATGCTAGGAAACAAGGCCTAGGGTTCATACTTTCACTAGTGTAAGTTCTCTCAACAATAATAACATAATTGGATCATATAACTATCCCTCAACATGCAACAAAGAGTCACTCCAAAGTCACTAATAGCGGAGAACAATCGAAGAGATTATGGTAGGGTACGAAACCACCTCAAAGTTATCCTTTCTGATCGATCTATTCAAGAGTCCGTAGTAAAATAACACGAAGCTATTCTTTCCGTTCGATCTATCATAGAGTTCATACTAGAATAACACCTTAAGACACAAATCAACCAAAACCCTAATGTCACCTAGATACTCAAATGTCACCTCAAGTATCTGTGGGCATGATTATACGATATGCATCACACAATCTCAGATTCATCTATTGAACCAACACAAAGTACTTCAAAGAGTGCCCCAAAGTTTCTACCGGAGAGCCAAGACAAAAACGTGTGCCAACCGCTATGCATAAGTTCACAAGGTGAACCCGCAAGTTGATCACCAAAACATACATCAAGTAGATCATGTGAATATCCCATTGTCACCACAGATAAGCACGGCAAGACATACATCAAGTATTCTCAAATCCATAAAGACTCAATCCGACAAGACAAATTCAAGGGGAAAACTCAATTCATCAGAAGAGAGTAGAGGGGGAGAAACATCATAAGATCCAACTATAATAGCAAAGCTCGCGATACATCAAGATCGTATCACCTCAAGAACACGAGAGATAGAGAGATCAAACACATAGCTACTGGTACATACCCTCAGCCCCGAGGGTGAACTACTCCCTCCTCGTCATGGAGAGCATCGAGATGATGAAGATGGCCACCTGTGATGGATTCCCCCTCCGGCAGGGTGCCGGAACGGGCTCCCGAGATGTTTTTGGTGGCTACAGAGGCTTGCGGCGGCGGAACTCCCGATCTATTGTGTTCTTCAAAGGTTTTAGGATATATGGACATATATAGGTGAAAGAAGTCGGCCAGGGGGGCCACGAGGGGCCCACGAGGGTGGAGGGCATGCCCAGGGGGTAGGGTGCGCCTCCCTGCCTCGTGGCTTCCTCGTTGCTTCCCTTATGTGCACTCCAAGTCCCCTCGATTGCTTCTGTTCCAAAATAAACTCTCCCGAAGGTTTCATTCCATTTGGACTCTGTTTGATATTCCTTTTCTTCGAAACACTGAAATAGGCAAGAAAAGAGCAATTTGGGTTGGGCCTCCAGTTAGTAGGTTAGTCCAAAAAATGATATAAAAGTGTAAAGTAAAGCCCATAAACATCCAAAACGGGTAATATAATAGCATGGAACAATCAAAAACTATAGATACGTTGGAGACGTGTCATCGACGATGTTGCCGATGAGGACGAGTACGATGAATTTGATGAGTTGCCAGCCAAGGGATCATGCACCCGTGTAATAGAGCAGCGTAAAATCATCAAAAACCCCAAGTTCATTCGGAGTCAACTTAATGATCCCAGTTCCGCCATGTACATGGGAATTAGGCCGTAAGACTAGTCTTTATGCCTACCCTACAACTTAATTCGTTCAATTTAGAACTATTACGTGTACTAAATTTGTGAGTTATGCCCGGTTTTTGTTGATGTAAGAACAATTAATATGTTGACCTTGATATGCTGTCAGCTCAGGCAATGTATATGAACTTTTTTTTGTTATTATCATTATATCATAGAGGTAGCACACTCAATTGATCTCACTACAGTATGTGTGAACAAAAATATGCAATCTGGTTTGCGAATAGCACATGGTTCGTTGATGAAAGTCGTGTGCCGATTAAACCCTGCCACCCCGCCCACTATCTGAGCCGTGCTTTCTGATTGGCCAGAACCCAAACCCCACGGATCGTACGTTTGCACTGTTGGATGCTCCTAGATCGAACGACGATCCTCATACCTTTCGACAGCACATGCAGTTCCGGTTGTAATTTTATTGTTATGCACAGAATGCACGTTAATCTCAAAAAATGTCTTAAATATAGCTAATGATACCTGAAATGCGCTAGAAAATCAAACCCGTGGTATAATGGTGATTGCGTACCATGGAAATTTCTGTGAGGCCAAACGATGAAGTCACCGGCCACAGGAGTTTGAATTGACACGTCTCCTTTTGTAAAACCATGATCCTTCATGGGAGATGCTCCGGTTTGGAAGGAGCGGTCATCAAAACTTGTGCCAAACTTTACCAATTTTTTTCCACGGGGTCATGAGAGCACGCCATAGGCACACATCGATTTTGATGATGTCCGAACTCCATCTGAATTTCCTACAATTAAAATACCAACTAGGCCTACACCAGTGGCCGCACCTCGCGGCCGAAATGTTTGAAACGTATCCCTCCTTCTCGAACAAATGGATGAAAACTCACAAAGTGATGCACAAATGATATGTACACCTTTGCTAGGCTGATAGTAAGGGGGTATCGTAGCTAGTATCATGCATGCCAACTAGGCAATTTTGATGAGCTGTCATAGAATTAATTAAATGAAGAAAGAGAGGGTTAAGTATCATATCATGAAACCGTATCATAATAAATGCTATGCTACTATGTATCATGCATGAAAATATAAATAAAATACTACATATGATACTAGCTACTCTATGATACTATGCATTAGAGCAAGTACACAATAGAGTGACATGAGACTAGCCACAATGGGTAGTAACATAGAATGTTACTAGTCTATGTTACTACCTCTATAGTGGGGAGTAACATATGTGTAGTAACATGCACCACTTCATTTATTAGGCTATAG
Source organism: Triticum dicoccoides (assembly GCF_002162155.2). Taxonomy (NCBI): domain Eukaryota; kingdom Viridiplantae; phylum Streptophyta; class Magnoliopsida; order Poales; family Poaceae; genus Triticum; species Triticum dicoccoides. The sequence continues at coordinate 419,060,407 of NC_041391.1, read as the reverse complement.
ACTCATCTTGCCTAGAGATATGTGATGTTACACATACTACTAGTAACTAGCTATGTTACCATTCCTCTCTTTCTTCATTTATTGCTTGCCACATCATCTATTTTATCTAGATACGTGTGATGTTACTATTACTCTCACTGAGGGTAGTGTAAGCAGGCTATCAGGAATAGAATAATATATATGTGCTTATTAGTTGGAGGAAACAGAAGAGAAGTGGGCTCTTGGTTAGTAGAGCCAGCTGCAACACGAGACCCAAGAAACTTTGTGAGGATGTAAGGTGGGCCAACTATTGATAAACTAGTATGTATTTAAAACTTATTATTGTACATGCTCACTAAGAGGTTGGTTGTATCTGACATGGCAACTTCTTATAGCCGACCCTTGGCTATATTATTAACCATGCTCTTAGTGAGGTAGCTAGTATATCATAGACGACTAGCTAGTATCAGACTAGCCACGATGGGAGTAACTTCAGCAGTACCATCGACTCCAACTCAACAAACTTGCTTATGTGGCAATAAGTTAATGAGGAGAGAGGCAGTTTCAGTAACTTAGCTAGTTACTCTAACATCACATGTCCCAATGCAATATGATTCTATAACCTAATAAATGAAGCTTTGCATGACACACACTTATGTTACTACCCACTATGAAGGTAGTAACATAGTCTAGGGATATGTGTATGTTACTAGTGTATGTTACTCTCCATTGTGGCTAGTCTCATACTCCCTCCTTTTCGGTTTAGGCTGGCTGTAATGGTAGTATCATAAGCGGTATCATGCATGCCAACTAGACTTTCTGGATGATGTGGCACACAATTAAATGAGGAAAGAGAGGATGTGGTATCATATCATGATACAGTGTCATATTAAATGTTGTACTACTACTTTGTGTGATGCATGACAATTAATAAGGCAACCTAAGATACTAACTTATGATACTATGCATTACAGAAGTAGTATCATACACTATCATATGCATGATACTAGTATATGATACTCCCATTACAACCAGGCTTATAGGGCTCAATTTAAAAATCTCACCAACCAAGGTAGATGGTGAGTGGTGGAATACTTTTTGTAGTTTGCAAAAAAACCCAATTAATGCTTTTGTTTTCCTCAAAAAATTATGTTTTCCAATGTATTAATTGCAATACATGCATGCATATATAAAGTACATGCATTGGTCAACTTTCTCTTAATACTTGCATGCAATGATGTAATGCACCTTGGAATCTAGACATGTGATGGGGAACAACCAAATTGAGCCTTACAAAATGGAAAAACTAAAATTTTGAGATAAGCCTATAAACCGGAAAGGAGGGAGTATATATGCATGATAGTAGTATATGATCGACAATACTTCCGTAATGCGCGCATGCATATTATCATAAGTTAGTATCTTAGGTTCCTTATTAATTGCCATGCATGACACAAAGTAGTACAACATTTAATAGGATACGATATCATGATATGATACCACACCCTCTCTTTTCTCATTTAACTATGTGCCACATCATCCAAAAAGTCTAGTTGGCATGCATCATAGCGCTTGATACTCCCATATTATGACCAGCCTTATTAGGGTGGCCATAGTGGGGGTATCATAGCCGGTATCATGCACTCGGGAATAGAAAATATGATGATGTGGCAAAGAAGCAGTAACATAGGTAGATACCGTAACATATATATATATGTATATATATATATATATATATATATTTATATATATATATATATACATAAACACTATTATGATCACGGGATCAGAATAATATTCTCATCACAACGTGAACTTCCTGAGTAATGCGCCTGACCTTCCCCGAGTACTAGGTTAAACTTCAGCTAAAAAGTGTCCAAACGGGGCTTGCGATATACCATTGGAAAGCTATGAACACCAATATCATGACACAAGTTGAATTTTTGGCAAAATGTCAGCGGTTTAAGAGCTGTTTTGAAAATCGTTTTTCCTTCATAAAAAAATGTGACTCGTATTTTCGATCGCATTTCTAAATCGTTTATTGGAATGACGCAAATAATATGGCGTTGGAAAGCTGCTGCAAAATCGCTCCTTCCACATGTTAAAAGTTTTCTCTAATTCCTTATGATTAAAGAGTAATTTAGAAAATCCCAAAATTTCACAAACCGAACAGCCGAGTTCGTATTTTCAATGGCATTTCTAAACGGCTAATCCAATTGAGGCAAATGATATGGCGTTGGAAAGCTTATAAAAATGCGCTACTTTCTCATGTTGAAAGTTTTTTCTAATTTTGGACGGTTTAAAAGAAATTTAGAAAACAATACAAGTTCCAGCGAATTTGTATTTTCGAGCTAATTTTTTAACCGTGTGTCCAAATGCAGCAAATGATATGGTGTTGGAACGCTTGAGAAAATGCGAAACTTTTTTGTATCTATTATTTCTCCCAATTCTTTATGGTTTTAAGTCAGTTTCCAAAATGACGAAAAACGTATTTTCGCTGTATTTTCTACAAACTTTAACGGAATGGCGCAAATAATATATCATTGAAAAGCTATGGAAAATGCGAAACTTTTTCATGTTGATGGTTTTCTCTGATTCCTAGCCGTTTTCAAGTAATTGCAAAAATGGCGGGATCATTTGATCTGCCTTTATCGCGAAACTGATTATTTGGAAATGCACCGCGTGAATACTTGAACTTCTCGGCATGTCTACTTGAACTTCTCTGTTTTTCACGTGCTATTTTTTACGGTAGCTCTCCATCAACTCACCGAAACACTCACCAGAATTGAGCAAGTGTCATACCAGTGGAAAGCTGTTGTGAACACGCAACTTTCCCATGTTGATCGTTTTTTCATACTCGCGAAGATTTGTAAAGTTTTTCATCTGAAATTCATCCACTGTAGTATTTGAATTTCCTGTTGTTTTCAGTTGAACTTCTATGACGTATTTTCGTTTGTAATTTTCTCATCCATTCGTCAGTGTTACACAAATGATATTCCTTTTGTATAAATCTCTCTCACAATAATTTTTTTAACTTTCTCCGGCGAAGGACTTGAACTTATAACAACAAAACTTTTAGCCTGTGCTTTTTTAAATACAAAATGCACACCGTCTAGTACATTAACTTGTGGAAGTTATCAACGTGAACTTCTCTCGGTTACGTGAAAATATTTTAAGTTTTTTTATGAACTTTTAATCTGATTTTCTTAATCCTTTTTTATTAATTTTGAAGCGCTCTATTTTTAATAGTTGAACTTCTTGTTATTTTGTTTTTGAACTTCTTGTTTCCATTCTTTAATAACGAGGAAAATTTGAGTTTTCTATAATCATCGAACTTCTCCATCTTTTTAATATGGACTTCCTGGTTTTATTTCTTAATTATTTTTTATGAAATTTTGAAGCGTTATATTTTTAAAAGTTGAACTTCTTGTTTTTTATTTTTGAACTTCGTGTTTCCATTCTTTAATAACAAGGAAAATCCAAGTTTTCTGTAATCATCAAACTTCTCCATTTTTTAATTTGGACTTTATGGTTTTATTTCATTTAGTAATGGGAACAATCCTGAACTTCCTGAGTTACACAACCTAAACTTCCCTCACTAGGAACCCGACCTTTGGGCTATCTTCGCAACCGTGTCTCCCCCTGAGAATTATTCTGGTCAGTTGTGTTCTATGTGATGTAAGTGTAATCTGGAAACAATTTTTAGCAACTAAATGCTCGTTTTAAATAGGAATCTCGCTCATTGGTGGTTTTGCTCTCGGGTCGTGATGAGCATGTGATAAGAATAATATTCTGATAAGTACATAACTTGCCGCAGCAGTAGCACTTGAACTTCCCCAAGTGCTTGGTTGAACTTCCGCAAACATTGCCCAAATGGGGCTTGCGATATACCATTCGAAAGCTATGGACACAAGTATCATGACGCAAGTTAAATTTTTGGTAAAATGTACACGGTTTAAGAGCAGTTTTAAAAACCATTTTTCTTCATACAAAAAAACGTGAATCGTATTTTCAAGTCTATTTCTAAACCGTTTATCGGAATGAGGCAAATGAGATGGTGTTGGAAAGCTGTTGCAAATCCGCTCCTTCCCCGTGTAGAAACTTTTTCCAAATTTTCCATGATTAAATAGGAATTGTTTAGTGGATCCTTACCATATTCGGCGCCCTGAGGTGCAAGGTGGCGACACGGAAAAGCTTATGTATAGAAAACAGAGTTATTTGAATTTTGAACTACTCTATAATTATAAATTAAACTTCTTGGTTTATTCTTTAGTAACGGGAGAAATCCGATTTTTGTAAAAAACATCAACCCACTCTACTATTATAAATTGAACTTCTTAGGTTTACTATTTTAGTAATGAGGAAAATCTGAGTTTTTATATACATTAAACTACTCCATTATTTTAGTTTGGACTTCTTGGTTTTATTCTTCGAATAGAGCATACAATATACCGCTTTCGAAAGTTGTTGAATAGAAAAGAAAATTTTCAATTTTATAAATGATATTCCTATCGTTTTGAGGTAAATTAGAGAAATGACGAGATCATGATTTCTGCCTTCATTGCGAATGGAAACGCATTGCATAAAGTAGTTGAACTTGTCGGGCATGTCTGTTTGAACCTCACTCTGTTTCACTTTATTAAATTTTTCTTATACGAAACACACACCATGCAGTATGTGAACTTCTGGATGTTATCACTTTGAACTTCTCTCTGGTTTGAGTGAATTATTTTTAAACACAACAAACAACATGTTTTTATGCATTTTGGACATCTAAATACACGGTGAACCTCTCTCACAAGAATTTTTAAACTTTTCCTCGCCGAGCACTTGAACTTCTAGCAACCATTTTTTTCATTTATGAGTTGTTTTTAAAAGTGCAAAAAAGGCGTTGTGTTTTTTATTTTTTGAACAGGTAAATCATAGGTTTTAATAAACTCCGAACTTCTTTGTTATTTCAATTTGAACTTCACCTTTTTATATTTTTGAGTAAAGAATTGTATTCGACTTTTATACGGAAAAAATCGAACATGGAAATACAAGGTGAACCTCTCTCGCAAAAAATTTTGAACTTCTCCGGACACATCACTTGATCTTCTTTCAACAAACCTTTTAAGCTTTTATTTTTCTATACTTTTATTCTCACCTTGAACTTCTGTCACATATTTTTTGTTCAAGCTCTCTCACAAGAATTTTTCAACTTTCTCGGGCCGGGCACTTGAGCTTCTAGCAACAAAATCTTTAGACTTTGCCTTTTTCTTGTTTACTCATATGAAATGCACACCATGCGGTACATGAACTTCTGGCTAATATCAATTTGAACTTCTCTCTATTTCGCTTTAGTAACGGAAAACATTTGAGTTTTTTATAGACATCGAACCTCTCTAACTTTTTTAATTGAACTTCTTTGTGTATTTTTTAGAAAAGCGAAAATTGGAGTTTAGTTAGAAAGTTCAAATTTCTTCGTTATTCAAATTGAACTTATTTGGTATTATTCTTTAGTAACGAGAAGACCTGAGTTTTTTATATACATTGTTAAAATTGAACTTCTTGGTTTAATCTTTAGTGAGCAAATTTGAGTTTTCTATAAGCATCAAACAGCTTCATGTTTTTTAGTTAGGACTTGTTGGTGTTATTCATCGGTAACAGAAAAAAAATACTAGTTACGTTATACATATCGAACCGCTCAATTATTGAACTTCTAGGTCTTTTTTTAGAAGAGGGAAAATCCATTTTTATAAACGGCATTGTAATAAACATTGAACTTCTCCGCTATTCAAATTTGAACCTCTTTTTTTATTATAGAAACGGGAAAAACATTTTCTCTATAATTTTTGTACTGCTCTATTTTTTATATTTGGCCTTCTTGCTGATGCTTGTTTTCTTCTTGGTGTATAAACGTCGAACTACTCTGATATTTGAAATTGAACTTCTGGGTTGTTCTTTAGTAACAGAACAAATCTGAGTTGTGTAATAAACATCAAAGCACTCTTCATTTTAAATCGATCTTCGTAGTTTAATTATTAAAAATGAGGAAAATATGAGTTTTCTATATAAATTGAACTACACCGTTATTTTAACCTGAACTTCTTGGTTTTATCCTTTTTTTTCTTTTTTAGTTACTATTTTTACTTTAATTTGAACTTCTTCATTTTTATTCTTCAATAACAAAAAAAATCCGAGTTGTTTATAAACTTCATTTTTATGTTGAATTGCGCATGTAAATCCTAGATTTTTATAATCTCTAAACTTGTCTCCTTTTCTAATTTGAACTTCTTTGTTTTATTATTTTCAAAATAAAAATGATTTGAGTTTCCCATATACATCAAACTACTCCTCTATTTTAATTTGGACTTCGTCATTTTTATTCTTTACTAACAAGGAAAATCTGAGTTTTTTTATAAATATCGAACTTCTATATTTTATAATTTGGACTTGTTGGTTTATTTTTTAGCATCAAAATGTCCTAGTTTTGTCATAAATATTGGACCTCCTCCACATTTTTTAAATTAGATTTATTTGTAAAAAACATAGACAGAAACGGGGGAGAGAATTATGTTAGCATTCAGTGGGTAGCGATTTCGAACTTTCCCTCGCCGAGCACTTGAACTTCTAGCAAAAAATGTTTTTCATTTTGTGAGTTGGTTTTAAAAATGCCAAAATGGCATTGGTTTTTGTTTTTGTTTTTCAAACATGTAATCCTAAATTTTAATAAACTCCAAACTTCCCTGTTATTTTAATTTGAACCTCACGTTGGTTTTATTTTCTATTAGCGGTTAGAATCTGAGTGTTTAATAAACATTGAACCGCTCCATTACTTTAATTTGAACTTCTAGGTTTCTTTTAGAAACTACGAAATCCATTTTCTAGTTAAATTTTCTAAACTATTTTGTCATTTTCAATTTGAGCTTCCGCTGTGGATATTTTGATTGGGTGTTCCTTTTTTGATTCGAACTTGTTGCAATGAACATTTTTAGGTTTTTTCTATTATTTTTTCGTCATCCGAACTTGTGGTGTTGACACACACCCACACACAAAACACATTATTGACATGCAAATTTTGCGTACAAACATTTCTTTCATAAGATATTTTGAACTTCTGTTTTTTGTATGTATGTACTTCCGATTTATTCAAGAAATAAAGGAAAAACATATCGATAGCTAATTTTGCATAATTTTTAAAAAATGGGAAATCCATTTGTTTAATTTTTTTTGCTCTGGTTTATTTTTTAAATTTGACCTTCTTTGTTTTGTAATAAATATTGAACTTCTGTTTTTTTTAAATTTGAACTTCTAGTTTTTTTAGAAAGAGGAAAACCTGTTTTTTATAAACTTTTTTTAACTGCTTTGATCTTTAATTTGACTTTCTTTCTTTCGTAATAGACATTTGAACTTTTCTGCTATTTAAATTTAAACCTTTATGTTTTAGAAAAGATAGAATCCTTTAACTTGAATCAAATCGAATGAAACTGAAAAGAAAATAGGAGCGATAGGTCGCTGTGGCTAAACAGAAAAAAACTTTCCAACCCATTTTCTTCAATGGCGACGAAGTAAATCAATGGAATCGACCTATGATCTAGCTCCACGCAAAGCTCACATACGACAGTTTTCCTGCAAAATATGTACATACGGCTACTACGGCAAATCAATCAAGCTACGTGTGTTTGCTTGCTAGCTTAGCTAGCCTTTACACCTTATTTGGTGGATTTTCTCTAGCACTATAAAACCAACAACGGAAAGTTCTTCTTTCACTGAAATAACTTGGTGTATAGCCATGGTAGAACTTCACGGCGTCTCAAAAAAAATTTCCTTCACGGCGAACGTCTCAAAAATTAGGTCAATGGACGTACACGGGAAATAACAAGATCTTTTTACAGCAAATTCGCAGGCACACATGCCCCTGTAGTTAAATCAGTAAAGACAGTTAAGTTCAGTTAGCACAACATTTTATAGCAGCAAACCATCAATGTGCAGGAGCCTCGATGCGTCGGCTGCGTGCGGGAGCAAATTGCAAGCGGCATGTCTGAGAGAACGTGTGGGAGATCAGTAGCAGCTAGTGGCACACGAAACACAAACACCTTCCAGACACAAAACTGCATGCACTACTTCACATTCTACAATCAGTGAACGTCAGCAGTAAAAATGTCTGAACTTAGAGATCCATCAAGTAATTATGGCCAATTCAAAAAGTTGTTTTTACCCAAACGGCTGCAGCGCACTCACTGCAAAATCCCATGGACATCGACTTCGCGAGGAGAGGAGCAAATTCTTGGCAAGGAAAGAAGAATGTCAGCCATGTCTGCTCGTGCTACAGCTACTGCTCGGCCTCCGTCCTGCCGCTCCATCAGCAGCAACGGCTGCCCACAGGAAGAGGAGGCGCGGACGTGGGAGGAAAAGCTTGCGGATCCCATGGGGAGGCGACAGCCGCGACGTTCATTGAGGCGGCGCCGGAGCTCGTCGGGTGGTTGGGATCCGGGGACGGCGGGGCTGGTGGATGAGAGGCGCGGCGGCGGATCCCGAGGCAGGGGCGGCGCGGCGGCCGCTCCCGGAGCGGGGAGGGGAGTGGAGGCCACGAACGGGGCCTGTCCTCAGCTATAGCGGGTGGAGCTGGTTTCAGTGGCTGGAGGGTGGACGAGGAGGCGCCCGTGTCCGGGGCAGAACAACGAGGAGGCGTGCGTCGTAGGGGGTCATCGCCAGAGGAGGAGCTGGGCGACGTCAAGGGCTGCCTAGGTGGCAGCGGAGGCGCGGAGGCGCGGCGGCGTACCAGAGGTAGGTGACGGGGTCACGCGCCGGCGCTTCATGGCAGGAGGCGGCGTCGGGGTCGCACGCCGGTGCTTGGTGGCTGCAGGCGGCGGTGGGATCAGTCCCGGCCAGATCCGGGGGAAGGAGGCGGTCCGGTGGCCGGATCGGGGGCAGTGGTGTCGCGGCGGCCGGATCCCGGGGACGGAGCGGCCGGGCGGCCGGATTTAGGACCGGTGGCTGGTTCCCGGGGAAGGGGAGGGGGCGGCGCGGGAAGCGCGGGACTGGGTGGGTTTTTTATCTTCGTGCCTTCGGGAGTTCAGGAATGCCTCTTTGGGCCCTAAATATAGAGAGTTGTGATTCAAATAGTTATTTTGATCCTGGGATTAGAATAGTGTCACTATATATA
>NC_041391.1:419041709-419050929 GCF_002162155.2 Triticum dicoccoides | reverse complement strand
TATATGATATTCCCACTATATAACGCTAGCCATAGTGGTGGTATCATAGCTGACAATGTCATGCACTCGGAAATATCAAGTATGCTAATGTGGCAAAGAATTAAATATATATAAAGAGGGTTAGAGTAACATATAGGTAGATACCGTATCATGTTAAATGCGATGCTAATTTGTGTCATACATGGCAATAAATATGATCTATATATGATACAATACTCTATGTATTATACTATGCGTTATAATTAATTAAAGGTAGTATCATACACTTGTATCATATATACTGTATATTCATGATACTAGTATATGACACTCTCCACTATACTCATGATTTCATACCGTGGAAAATTTTTGGAGGCAAAGCGATGAACTCATGTTTTCATTCGAACAAAAATATGATGTTAGGTAATGTAAATGATTTCTAAGATCACACGGTTCACTCACGAAAGCAATGTGTCTACTAAACTATGGCCGATGCACCCCCACCCCTCTGCCACGCGCGCGATCTAAGTCATGCGTTCTGATTGGCCAGAACCCAAACCCCACGAATCGTACGTTTGCACCGTTGGATTCTCCTTGATCGAATGACGATCCTCATCCCTTTCGACAACACATGTACATGTTTTCAAATAGCCCCTCCTAAAAAAATATTTTCAAATAGCACACGGTTCACACACGAAAGTCGTGTTCCTACCAAACCATGGCCGATGCCCCCCTTGCTGCGCGCGCGATCTGAGTCGTGCGTTCTGATTGGCCAGAACCCAAACCCCACGGATCGTACATCTACACCGTTGGATGCTCCCAGATCGAACGACAATCCTCATCCCTTTCGATAGGAAATGCAGTCCGGCTAGGAATTGATTTATATGCCAACATGCATGGTAAATGCCAAAAAATGTCTTACATACAGCACACGAGACCTGAAATGCGCCAGCAAATCAAACCAGTGGTAAAATTGTGATTGGTTTACGTGGGAAAAATTTAGAGGCGAAACGGTGAACTCACATCTTCATTTCAAAATTAGTATGTCTTCATTTCAAACAAAATTATTTTGTTTGTGCACACGAGCGCTTAGAGGCAACCGTTTGCATAGGCCTTTCCGCGCGTGCGGCGACCGGGGATATTTTTCACCCTTTTCACCTAGGCCCAACACCCGAAGTCCCCCCACCCCCCACCGTCCGCCCATGTTTCACTCAAGTAGTCCAGCCAATCTCCTTCGCCAGCTCCCCCCAGATCCACAGCAGAACCCTCTCTGGCGCTGCCGTGCTCACCCCAGCCGTGTGCTCGCTCTTCGGCGTCAAGCCTACCTCCACTGCCACTCCCCACACGCGGTGGCTCGCGCCTCGCCATCTTCATTTGCTCGCCAGCCACCCTCGAGCATATCGATGCAGTAACCCTCGCCTCTCCTATGGTCCGGACGGGTTTGCATTAAGAAGCCTGTTAGTTACTACTCTCCATCGCGGTGAGGCATATTTCCTTGCAATCCCTCTTCCAATTTCGTTCCGTATGTTCCCAAATTGGCTATAAAATAACGAGGAGTGTATATATGTTCATTATCTACCTTCCTTACTACATATAAGTTGTATTTGTTCCAATAAGTTACTGCCTATTTACAGATCGCGGGCGCTTGACTCACACAAACTTAACAAATTAGCCGTACATTTTCTAAATTATTGCATGGCATGTTTAGAAAGCTTGATACCAAGTTGTTAGTTTTATGCTTATCATCCTTTCCTGAGTTTCACATGTGTTCTCTGTAGATGCCGAGTAGCAGCGACAACACTCATTCAGGGCATGTATCTTCATCTGATACGGACAACCCTAGGTCTTCAGCACATTGTGAGGGATCAAGTAGTCTTGAACGAGATAAAGCTGCAGTAGTTACCCTTCTGGTCAAGACACGGAGGAACGCTCCAATGAAGCCCACACACCATCCTAAAGGTGTATATGAAGTAACCGAGATTGATTTAAAGTCCCGGGCTCCAACTAAACTAGATAAAGCATGCATGAGGTTCAGGAGTGTGTGTGGATTTGTTGGCAGGGCAAGGCTCAACATCAATCTGTTGGGGTTTCGGAAGGCTGACACAGAAACATGGCGAAGGATAGTCTAGGAGATCAGAAACATGGCGAAGGATAGTCTAGGAGATCATGGATCACTTCAGCGTTCCAATGCACTGGAGAATGCAGGTGGAACACGTTGCACTGAAGAAGGCTAGGGATGCTTGGAGAAACTGGAAGCACGTGCTATACAAGAAGTACTTGAGTGAACACAAGGACTGAGGGAGTCCTGGATTAGGGGGTATCCTGACAGCTGGACTGTGTACAACGTCCGGACTATTGAAGCGTGAAGATACAAGACTCAAGACTTCGCCCCGTGTCCGGATGGGACTTTAATTGGCGTGGAAGGCAAGCTTGGCGATCCGGATATTATATTTCCTTCCTTGTAACCGACTCCATGTAAATCCTAGCCCTCTCCGGTGTCTATATAAACCGGAGAGGTTGGTCCTTAGAAGGCCGATCACAATTACATTCATACCATCATGGGCAAGCTCTTAGGGTTTAGCCTCTACGATCTCGTGGTAGATCTACTCTTGTACTACCCATATCATCAATATTAATCAAGCAGGAAGTAGGGTTTTACCTCCATCGAGAGTGCCCGAACCTGGGTAAACACCTGTGTCCCTTACTTCTTGTTACCATCAGCCTTGACGCACAGATCGGGACCCCCTACCTGAGATCCGCCGGTTTTGACACCGACATTGGTGCTTTCATTAAGAGTTCCTCTATGACGTCGCCGTCAGGCTCGATGGCTCCTTCAATCGTCATTAACGGTGCTGTCCAAGGTGAGACTTTCCTCCCTGGACAGATCTTCATGTTCGGCGCCTTCGCACTGCGGGCCAATTCACTTGGCCACTTGGAGCAGATCGATAGCTATGCCCCCGGCCATCAAATAAGGTTCGAAAACCTGAACTACACGGCGGATATCCGCGGAGACTTGATCTTCAACGGATTCGGGCCAGCGCTAGAAGTGCCGGACAGTCACGATGAGCACGACTTAGACTTGCTGCCAGACATCGCTCGGGATATCGTCCCGGCAAAAGCCTCGGATATAAATCTGGGACAGGTTGCTTCGCCTAAGGACGGAGGGCTGGACCCCACCCCGCAGGCCGTACCTTCATCGGCGATGGAGCCGAACATAGCTCTCACCTCTGAAGGAACCTGTGACTTCGGACCTCCGAATTCATATCTGGACGCAGGTTCCAGTCCGCGCGCCCCCGAGACCGCCGATCCTGGTTGGGCTCCGGTGATGGAGTTCACCACGGCGGACGTTTTTCAGGACTCACCCTTTGGCGACACGTTGGACTTATTAAAGTCTCTCTCCTTGTTAGGAGACTCTGGGCTGAACTATGTCTGGCTCGAGTGGGAAGCAGACAACGACGGAATTCGTTGCCCAGCCACCACCCACTTCATTGCCACGATCGATGATCTAACCGACGTGGTCAACTTCGACTCCGAAGACATCGACGTTATGGACGACGATGTAGGAGAATCACAGGAGCCACCGCTCACCGGGCAGTGGACGGCCACCTCCTCATATGATATATATATGGTGGACACTCCGAAGGAAATTAATGGTGATGAGGCAACGGAGGACAACCCCTCGGGAAGAAACTCAAAGAACGGGCGTCGTCGGTGCCGCTCCAAGCCCCGCCATAGTAACATCGGCCCCGGAGGCAAAAATAATCCGGATGGCGCCGGAGAAGAATATGACCCTGATCAGCCCGCCTTTGAGCAGGCCGAACAGGAAGACGAGCAGGTCACCCCAGAAGAACAGGCGACAGACGCATACCCGGAGGAGGACAATTACATGCCCCCCCTCCGAAGACGAGATCAGCCTCGACGACGACGAGTTCGGCGTACCTGAGGATCCCGTGGAGCAGGAGCGCTTCAAGCATAGGCTTATAGCCACTGCAAGGAGCCTGAAAGAAGCAGCAACAACTACAAGCTGACCAAGACCTGCTCACAGATAGATGGACTGAAGTCCTGGCAGCCGAGGAATATGGACTCGAACGCCAAACGGCTGACTGGCCACCCCGTGGCCGGGATAAAACCGGATACCATCCCGCACCCCCACGCCAATACACTACGGCTTAGGGCAACAGGAACGACCTGCAAGATATTCTGGACAATAAAGCAGGACAGCCAAGATCGATCTACGGATCGAGGGGGCGCGCCCCAGCGCACGACGATGACTGTCACGCCGGATACATCATCAACAAATCCGGCCGGGCCGAACATAGCAACCCAGACCAATCCGACCTGCGTAGCCACATAGCCCGGCACAGGGGCGCCGCACACCCCCTCTGCTTCACGGACGAAGTAATGGATCATGAATTACCAGAAGGGTTCAAACCCGTAAACATCGAATCATACAATGGCACAACAGACCCCACAATATGGATTGAAGATTTCCTTCTCCATATTCACATGGCCCGCGGAGATGATCTACACGCCATCAAGTATCTCCCCCTTAAGCTCAAAGGACCAGCCCGACACTGGTTAAACAGCCTACCAGCAAATTCCATTGGCAGTTGGGAAAACCTGGAAGATGCATTCCTTGACAACTTCCAGGGCACATATGTGCGACCACCGGACGCTGATGACCTGAGCCACATTACTCAACAGCCCGGAGAGTCAGCTCAGAAATTCTAGACTAGGTTCCTCACTAAAAAGAACCAAATAGTCGACTGTCCGGACGCCGAAGCCCTGGCGGCTTTTAAGAATAATATCCGTGACGAGTGGCTCGCTCGACACCTCGACCAGGAAAAAACCAAGTCTATGGCAGCTCTCACAACCCTAATGACCCGTTTTTGTGCGGGTGAGGATAGTTGGTTGGCTCGTAGCGGCACCACGCCACATTCCTGCCCTCCAGATAGCCGTGATGCTAACGGCAAGCCACGGCGCAACAGACATAAGAGACGGAACAACGGCGAAAGCACGGAAGACACGACAGTCAACGCCGGATTCAGCGGACCTAAATCCGGACAACGGAAAAATCCGTTCAAAAGAAATAATCAGGGACCGTCCAGTCCGGACCGCATACTAGAGCGCTCGTGCCAAATTCATGGCACACCGGACAAACCAGCCAACCACACCAATAGAGACTGCTGGGTGTTCAAACAGGCCGGCAAGATAAACGCTGAAAACAAGGACAAGGGGCTGCACAACGACGATGACGATGAGCCCCGGCATCCGAATACGGGGGGGGGGGCAGAAGAAATCCCCCCCCCCCAAGTGAAAACGGTCAATATGATCTACGCCACCCACATCCGCAAGCGGGAATGGAAGCGGGCACTACGGGATGTTTATGCGATGGAGCCAGTCGCCCCCAAGTTCAACCCATGGTCAGCTTGTCCGATCACCTTTGATCGTAGGGATCACCCTACCAGCATCTGTCACAGCGGCTCCGCTGCATTGGTCTTAGACCCAATCATCGACGGATTCCACCTCACGCGTGTCCTTATGGACGGCGGCAGCAGCCTAAACCTGCTTTATCAGGACACAGTGCGCAAGATGGGCATTGATTCTTCAAGAATCAAGCCCACCAAAACCACCTTTAAAGGTGTTACTCCTGGAGTAGAGGGCCGCTGCACGGGTTCTATAACATTGGCAGTGGTCTTCGGATCCCTAGACAACTTTAGGAGCGAAGAGCTGATCTTCGACATCGTCCCTTTCCGTAGCGGCTACCACGCACTGCTCGGACGAACCGCATTCGCAAGATTCAATGCAGTGCCACATTATGCATATCTCAAGCTCAAGATGCCGGGACCGCACGGGGTCATCACTGTCAACGGAAATATGGACCGCTCCCTTCGAACAGAAGAGCATATGGTAGCCCTCGCGGCAGAAGTACAATGCGGCCTCCTCCGACAAACCAATCCGGCGACAACTTCGAGCACTGTCAAACGAGTCCGGAGCACCCGCAACAGGATCAACACAAATGTCAAGATCCTTATTAGCAGTCCAGCCTCCGCTCAAGCCCGTCCAAAGCAGCATTCGTGCCACGTTTACACAATTACGCACTCGAGATACCTTGGGCATAGGCGGAGGCGCATCAACGACCCAGTCGATAATGCGGGTAACCGCTAAATACCTTCGTACTCTTTCCCTTTTACCTTTCAGGTCACTTCGTTAGTGCAGCATCCTCAGAAGAGCCGAATTGTCGGACTCATATGGAAGAGACACCCAAGGAGGCAACAGACGTTGTGCGCAGAAGGAAATACCCAGGTGGAATCTATTTACGATCATTATACCTGCTTCATCTATCTGCACACGGCTTGCCCCTGGATAGGACATGTCAGATAGTCCTATTTTTATCTCTGCCTAATGCATCCATTGTAAACATACGCTTAAACGTATCTTTCGTCAAAATGGAGATTATATATAGCGTCAGCTTATTATCATTATTTGAGTATTTTTCTCTTATAAATGTTTATTTGGTATTACATCCATACACCTTGGTATGGCCAGTTTGCCAGGGGCTTCTTATGACGCCCCGTAATATGGCAACTAAAAGTCCGAACACTTTCAATAGTGCGGCACCCCGAAATTATAGCACTATATGCATCAGCTCCGAATCATGTCTTAGGTCTACAGTTGGGATGGCCTGGCTCCCTTGTTTTGGTGCCTTACGTTCCGTTATATCAGCTAAGGTAGCGCAGGGAGAACTACTGCGATTGTGTCCCGGTTCTTCCGGACGAGCACCTCAGCAGAGAAAGCTGAAAACTGACCGGCATGATATGGCGAGAGCTGGTCGCTATTCGAGAGGTACCAAATCCTTAAATATTTTCCGCCTTAGGCGATAAATTGGCTTTGTCCGATCAAGGCGTATATAGCGCCCCAATTCGGCCTTCCGGATTCTAGGGGCTTCGCCGAAATTTAAAATTGTAGACTTCTATGGCTAAGTGAAAGTTATAAAGCCGCATAGTCTAATTGCCTCATTCGCTGCGCTAGACACCTCCTTAAGGGACCAAACATTTGGATAAAGAGTGTCCGGGTTTTCCACGAACACCCCAGTGCTAGTCGCATGGGGGTGGAAGCCGAGGACTAGCCTACTTTCAGGATTTTATAAACAGCCGCACAGAAGGTAATATTTTAAATAACAAAAGCGCTACATAGCGCAAGTAACTTCGTCCTTAAAATACAACCATGACAGAAGCGAATTCATTCAAAAATGGTGTCCTTGGTACATTCGTCAGCCACAAGGCGAGCACCCTACATAACGCCATCATAGTACAGCTCGGGATGGCGATGCGCCTTGCCCTCCGATGGTCCGTCCTTGACCAGCTTCTCCGCATCCATCTTGCCCCAATGCACTTTGACGCGGGCAAGGGCCCGGTGGGCACCCTCGATGCACACGGATCGCTTGATCACCTCAAGCCGCGGGCAGGCATCCATCATCCGCTTGATCAGGCTGAAGTAGCTACTAGGCATGAGCTCACCAGGCCACATCTGGACTATGAATCCCTTCATAGCCAGTTCGGCCGCCCTATGGAGTTCGACCAACTACTTCAGTTGGTCACTCAGAGGCATCGGGTGTTCGGCCCCAGCATACTGGGACTAGAACAGCTTCTCCATTGAGTTCCCCTCCTGGGCACGGTAGAACTCCGCAGCGTCTGATAGGCTGCGTGGCAGATCGGCGAATGCCCCTGGAGAGCTCCGAATTCGAGTAAGTAAAAGAAATGCCTCCGCCACATGTTTGCTTTGCATAAAGAACTTCTTACCTGCTGCTATCTTCTTGGCCTCCTGGATCTCCTGCTGTGCTTTCTCGGCTTCGGCCTTGGCGTCTTTTAAGCTCATAAGGGCCTTCACAAGCTCGCCCTCTTTGGCATTCAGATCATGCTCCATGGACTCGCATTTCTTGCCGAGGCCCTGGAGCTCCTACTATACCTCACCTACCCTAGCACTTTGCTTTTTGCGCTCCTTACACTCCAAGGCCGCCTTGTCTTCGGCCTTGGACATCGCCTTTTTCAGGGCCACCACCTCGGTAGGCGCCCCTGTTACACGGTCACGACAGTTAGCCCACCAATTCTGCCTATCCTTAAAAATATAAGAACGGGAATTACTTACCCTTGTTCTCTTCGAGCTTCCTCTTCGTGAGGTCGAGCTCTCCCTGCGCCTGCTCCAGGTCCTGCTTCAGTTCGGCAACCTTGGCAGTACGGGCAGCAGCAGCAAGCAGCACAACCTGCTTATTCAAAATAACACTTATGATTAGACTCCTGCGGAATTTAATTGACCCGCTGCTCGGCTTTTGTTTCCAAATGCCAAACAGAGTATCAGGGGCTACTACCTATCGGGTGGTAATTTTGCACATATTTATTACTCACCTTGAATCCTGTTAGGAGGCTGGTGCAAGCTTCAGTTAGTCCGCTCTTGGCGGACGAAACCTTCCGAATCACAGTACTCATAAGAGAACGGTGCCCTTTGTCCGGGGAAGCGCCGCAAAGCACTTCCAGCAGACCGTCCAGCGCCTCATGCGCAACGGAAGTCTGCGACATAGACGGCTCTCCCTCCTTAGCGAGGGGTCGCCTGCCTGAGTCCGGAACAATCGAAGGTTCCGGAATTGTGTTCGGTTCAGAGCCTGGCTGGCTGTGGCTCTCGTCGACACGATCCGCGGGGATCTTGAACCCCGCATGTCCGACGAATGAGACCCCGCCTTGGGGCGTCTCCAGGGTCACCTCCCCCTGCTCTAGGAGCCTTTGGGACACACCTCCGTGTCGTCCGTGGGCTGAGGAGTGGTGGTGTGACGCCCGGGTAATTAAGCTACAGTAATCCCCGCTAAT
Source organism: Triticum dicoccoides (assembly GCF_002162155.2). Lineage (NCBI taxonomy): Eukaryota > Viridiplantae > Streptophyta > Magnoliopsida > Poales > Poaceae > Triticum > Triticum dicoccoides. Next base: position 419,042,089 of record NC_041391.1, on the reverse strand, counting down.
GATGCCACGTCACCTCGGTTACTGTGGATAAACTCGCGTTAGTTCGGAACCTAGTTCGAATTTCAAATTCAAAATCGAGCAAACAATAAAAGTTTTCAAATATTAAAATTTAAATGTTCGGAGTGAACCAAATAATACATAGGTAATTATGGTGGAGAAACCAAACTTTGATAAAATGTTTAAAGGCCCTAAGACAATTAAAACAATAGTGAAAACAATTAAACAAATGCCTATTGAATTTATAAAATGCTAACACTATTTTATTATGGGTTAAGAATTAATCTCGTAGTAGTTTATTGGTAAATACAAATTAGGCACTAGTGGTAATTTTATAAAACTGAAAATAAAAGAAAGAAAATACAAAAGAGAAACAAAAAAAA
>NC_041391.1:419035273-419040852 GCF_002162155.2 Triticum dicoccoides | reverse complement strand
TCTCCGTCGGCCGCCCCGGCCACCCCCGCATCTGGCCTCGCCCCCGCTTCCCCTTGTCGGTGCCGCGCCGCCGGCCACGGCCTTGCCCGCGCCCCGTTCGGGCGAGCGCCCGCACCCGCGCCCGTTTAGCCTCATGGGCCACTAACCACAGGGGCCCACGCCCCAAAACGTTAAAAAAGAAGAAGAAGAGAATTAAAAATAAAAATAATAAATAAAAAAATAAAAATGATTTAATAAAATTTAGTTATTAATTAATTAATTATCTAATGAATTAATTAAGTTAATTAATCCGGTTTAATTAATTTAATTAACTAGTTAGGTTAATTAAATAGTAATTAAATTAACTAATCTGTAATTAACCTAAACCGAGAATGACAGGTGGGTCCCACTGGACCCACATGTCAGGTTGACCAAGTCAACTCTGTTGACTGCTGATGTCAGCATGACATCATGCCGATGTCATTAATTCATTTTCGAATTAATTAAATAATTAATTAAATTCCAGAAATTAATAAAATCTTTAGAAAATCATATCTTTTAATCCGTAACTCGGATTAAAATACTTTCTACATGAAAGTTGCTCAGAACGACGAGACGAATCCGGATACGCAGTCCGTTTGTCAGCCACACATCCCTAGCATAGCAAACACGCAACATTTCACCTTCGGTTCATCTGTCCGAAAACGCGAAACACCGGGAATACTTTCCCGGATGTTTCCCCCTTTCGCCGGTATCACATAATACCGCGTTAGGACATACCTAGCACCGCGTATGGCCGCGTCTTGCTTTGTGTTGCATTTGATTGCTCTGTTATTTATTTTGTTCCCCCCTCCGTTACTCCTTTTCGGTAGACTCCGAGACCGCTGCCGATGTCCGTGTGTTCGACTACATCGAAGATGACCCCTCCTTGCCAGAGCAACCAGGCAAGCCCCCCCTTGATCACCAGATATCGCCTATTCTACTCTATACTGCTTGCATTAGAGTAGTGTAGCATGTTACTGCTTTCCGTTATACCTATCCTGATGCATAGCCTGTCCTTGTTACTACTGTTGATACCTTTACCTGCAATCCTATATGCTTAGTATAGGATGCTAGTATTTCCATCTGTGGCCCTACATTCTTGTCCGTCAGCCGTGCTATACTATCGGGCCGTGATCACTCGGGAGGTGATCACGGGTATATACTTTTTACTTCATACATGATACATGTGGAGACTAAAGTCGGGTCGGCTGGTGGAGCACCCGCGAGTGGATCTTTGTGGCGGAACGACAGGGCAGGTTGAGACCACCTAGGAGACAGGTGGGTCTGGCTCTGTTCGGCGTTCGCGAATATTTAACACGCTTAACGAGATCTTGGTATTTGATCTGAGTTGGCTACGAGCCTATGCGCACTAACCATCTACGTGGGAGTAGTTATGGGTATCCCAACGTCGTGGTATCAGCCGAAGCACTTCGTGACGTCAGCGACTGAGCGGCGCGCGCCGGATTGGAACGTAAGCCTGCTCTTGTATTAAGGGGGCTAGTTCTGCTTCCGGCCGCCCTCGCAACGTGCAGGTGTGCTATGGGCGATGGGCCCAGACCCCTGTGCGCTTAGGTTTAGACCGGCGTGCTGACCTCTCTGTTGTGTCTAGGTGGGGCTGCGACGTGTTGATCTTCCAAGGCCGGGCATGACCCAGGAAAGTGTGTCCGGCCAAATGGGATCGAGCGTGTTGGGTAAGTTGGTGCACCCCTGCAGGGAAGTTAATCTATTCGAATAGCCGTGATCTTCGGTAACAGGACGACTTGGAGTTGTACCTTGACCTTATAACAACTAGAACCAGATACTTAATAAAACACACCCTTCCAAGTTCCACAGACAACCCGGTGATCGCTTTTCCACAGGGTGGCGAGGGGAGGATCGCCGGGTAGGATTATGCTATGCGATGCTACTGGAGTTGGTACTTGGAGATGCTACTTGGAGTTGCTACTTGGAGATGCTACTTGGAGGACTTCAATCTACTCTCTTCTACATGCTGCAAGACGGAGGCTGCCAGAAGCGTAGTCTTCGATAGGACTAGCTATCCCCCTCTTATTCTGGCATTCTGCAGTTCAGTCCACCGATATGGCCTCCTTACACATATACCCATGCATATGTAGTGTAGTTCCTTGCTTGCGAGTACTTTGGATGAGTACTCATGGTTGCTTTCTCCCCCCTTTTTCCCCCTTTCCTTTCTTTCTGGTTGTCGCAACCAGATGCTGGAGTCCAGGAGCTAGACGCCACCATCGACGACGACCCCTACTACACCGGAGGTGCCTACTGTCAGGACCCCGACTCGATGTCACATCGATCTAGCCGGTAACACCTCATATCACTTTGCGGCCTCACGCACGGTATCCCCACGGGTGTCGCCTTACCTTTGCCCGGGACCGTTTGCGCCTTTTGGCTCACGTATATGATAGTGTCGCTAGCATCCATATGATAAGGAGCCCGGGCTGACATGACTAGTCGTAAACCCAAAGTGGCACAGACTTACAGGGACAGGCATCCATGACCCAGCTTCGAACGTGTCGGTCAACAGCAAGTGGGTCCGGGCTGTAGCACTGGGCTAGCAGGACTCCGGTAAACCGGGCTGTAGCGGGCTAACAGGACTCCGGTACTCAATGCGTGACATTTCCCCGAAGGGACAGACACAAGAACGAAGAAAGACACATGCCGGCCAGCCTAAGTGTTCCAGAGCAGTAGCAAGCTACCATGGCTCAGCGGTAACACTAGGAGACATTTCCCGGTAAGAGAGGCTACTAAAGATAAACAACTAGGTAGTCAGATCCCACACATACCAAGCATTTCAATCATACACACAATATGCTCGATATGTGCAATACAACGAAGCATCACAACATGACTCTACGACACAAGTGCTTTATTTAAGGCTCAAGGAGCCATACATAACATACACAAAGGTACGGGTCTCGCGACCCAGCATTCAAGTCATACAGTCATACAAACCAGCAGCGGAAGTAACTTGTCTGAGTACAGACAACTAGTAAAATAGAAGAGGCTTGGAAAGCCTAGCTATACTACATGGTCCTTCACAAGCTCAGGGTCACCACCTGGGCCTTTAGCCTACTCGTTGATGTCAACGTCTACATAGAACCCATCAGAAGGGGTTGCAGCGTCTTCTGTAAAAATGTAAATTATAGCAACATGAGTACAAAGGTACTCAGCAAGACTTACATCAGATCCTACATACATGCATATTATCAAGAAGGGTTGGTGGAGTTATTGCAGCAAGCCAGCTTTGACTCTTGGCTAGACTATCCTACGATACTTCAACTTGAAATGGTTTTGCGCACACGAGTCCACTACTCACCACTTCAATACACTACCGAGGATCCGCCTCCGTCTTCCTACGGAAGAGCCATCCTCGGCACTCACACTTATCTTGAGGCTTTTAGTAGTTTCCATTTACTTGTCTATGAACTGTATAGGCAACCAAGTAGTCCTTTACCGCGGACGCGGCTATTCGAATAGATCATGTTAACCCTGCAGGGGTGTACTTCTTCATACACGCTCTCACCACTTATCGTCGTTTACACGACATGTACTCGGCAACCTTCAAGCGGAAGCCCAACGTGGGTGTCGGCCACGACCTACCTAATCACCTAAGCCTCCAGTCCAGGTTTATCGCCTATCCAGGTTCCATCCGCAGGGAGTCCGGCCGAGGTTTCCCATACGGCCCCGAACGATGTGAACAGGGTTCCCGAGATACCTAACGGGTATTCGGTACACCGTGCCACGTACCTACCGCATCACAGCCCAACCCTACGGTCAGCGCTGTCCACGGCCTCCAGTAGGCTACAAACACCAGAAACTACTTGCAACTCCTGGACGGAGAACTAGGGTGAATAAGAAGCCGAGAGGGTCCATTGGTTTCGGGCCCAATGCATGGTAGTAGCTGATTCTTAAATCACACATACAGATCTCAGTGCTTAAGGTCGGCTTCAATGAAACAACCCACCATGTACTCCTACATGGCCTCTCATCGATACCTTTACCAAATCATGTTCACCACACCACTCTCATTACCGACATAATCATTTCACTCTAGCCCATCACCCAGATGAACCAGACCTGACACGACTCTAAGCATAGCAGGCATAGCAAGGTAGGAACAACACATACATATGGCTCAAACAACTCCTACACATGCTAGTGGGTTTCATCTAGTTACTGTGGCAATGACAGGTCATGCAGAGGAAATGGGTTCAACTACCGTAGCACACAGCAGTTTGAAACGCGTTGTCTTAATGCAGTAAAAGAGAGCAGGAGCGAGAACATGGGATTGTATCGATATGATCAAATGGTTGGTTGCTTGCCTGATGGTTCGATGCACTGATACGGTTCTTCGTTAGGGTAATCACGGTACTCCTCGGAGGCAGAACCTGTCGCAAAGGACACCGATACACAACCATCACAAAACAATGTGCAACAATATGATGCATGCATGAAACATGGCAATATGAGTGTGTTGGGCTAATGCAACTAAAACCAGAAGGGTTTGAACCAATTTGAATCAAAGATTCAAATTTCAAACTCAAACATGGCCTTTTAAAGTGCTTTTCCTTGTTCTGCTTTAAACATCAAGTTAACTTGTTTAATCATGCATGAAAATAGTACAGATGGATAGATTGGATTTTTCTGATCATTTTTCATATATAATTTGTCTGATTTGGAGTTACAGAATAAAAGTTATGAATTTTTGAAGTTTAAATTATATTCTGGAATTTCCTGATTTAATTTAAATCCAGAAATATATATATTGCGCCAGCATGACGTCAGCACGACGTCAGCGGTCAACTGCGGCTGGCTGGGGTCAAACCTGACGTGTGGGGTCCACACGTCAGTGACAGGGGGGTTTAACAGAGGTTAGTTTAATCCTAATTACGAGTTAGTGGCGCTGGGGCCCACTGGTCAGTGTCAGGGTTAATTAACAGAGGATGATTAAGTTTAAACTAATCCTAACCTGAATTAGCAGGGACGGGCCCCACTTGTCACTGAGCCAGGGGAGGTCAAACCCCCTGGTCAACCGGGGCTAACACGCCGGCGTTTAGCCGCCGGCGGTAGCAAACGCGGCGGAGGGCGCGGGATTTCCACTCCGGCGCCCAATCGAGCAGCGGAAGGCACGCGCGGGAAGCTGGGGCTCGCGCGCACCCACTGGTGCCCTCCGTTTCACCGGAGATGGCTTAGATCGACGGCGGCGAGAGGCTTCGGCCGTGGTGGGGAGGAGGGCTACGGTGAGGGAACGAGGGGGGAGAGGAGAGGGGAAACGGAGAGGGGCTCACAGCGAGACCAGCGAGCGCGAGGGCGAGGTCGGGGATGCCCGGTAGCTCCCGAATCAATGGCGAGTACCCACGGCGGCCGGAGGCGAGGATGGCGACGGCGATGGCTCCACGGGGTGCTCCGTCTTGCGTGGCTCGACGAGGAGGTAGAGGGGGTCGCGGCGGAGCTGGGGAGCGTGTCGGGGAGGCGAGGGGAGGCCGGTGGCGGCGGCTATGGCGAACGGCGGCGATGGGTGCGTTCGGACACGGGAGAGAGAGAGC
>NC_041391.1:419034533-419035263 GCF_002162155.2 Triticum dicoccoides | reverse complement strand
TTGTGGCTTGACGGAGAGCTTCAGGGCGAGGGGGCGGAGCTCCTGCGCGAGTCGGGAAGGCGAGGGGAGGCCGGTGGCGGTGGCTATGGCGAACAGCGGCGATGGGTGCGTTCGGACACGGGAGAGAGAGAGAGCGAGGGAGAGGAGAGGAAGAACCGGGGGAGAGTGAGAGAGTACGGGGGGGCGTGGCGTCGTTCCAGGGCATCCAGACGAGGAGGGGGAGAGGCAGGCAGGCGAGCTGGTGGCGTGGCGCGGTGGCGCGCGCGCGCGCCGGGCACGCTCCCCTCCCTCTGTCGAGGACGAAGACGACAGAGGAGGAGGCGGGCTGGGCCGCCTGCTGGCTGGGCCGGCCAGCTACTGCTGGGCTGCACAGGGAGGAGCCCCAGGTAAGCTTCTCCCTCTTTATTTATTTTTGTTTTCTAATTTCTGTCATTTGTTTTGATTTAAATAAAATATTAAATCATTTTATTACCTTATGCCAATTTTTGCAGGAGCTAGATATATTATTCCAGAGCTCCCCAACAGGTGGCATAATTTTTGGACATATATTAATATATATAACTAATATATTTCCAATGCAAATATTTATGCATTAATTCCAAATGCCCAAAATAAATACCTATGAGCTCTTAAAAATATTGGTTTGATTTTTATCTCTGTCCAATATTTTCAGAGAGTAACATGAGCATTTTCTTGGACCCTTTTGGAGAAATTTTTATTTGGGTCATTT
>NC_041391.1:419028851-419034523 GCF_002162155.2 Triticum dicoccoides | reverse complement strand
GCGCGCGCGCGCCGGGCACGCTCCCCTCCCTCTGTCGAGGACGAAGACGACAGAGGAGGAGGCGGGCTGGGCCGCCTGCTGGCTGGGCCGGCCGGCTACTGCTGGGCTGCACAGGGAGGAGCCCCAGGTAAGCTTCTCCTTCTTTTATTTATTTTTGTTTTCTAATTTCTGACATTTGTTTTGATTTAAATAAAATATTAAATCATTTTATTACCTTATGCCAATTTTTGCAGGAGCTAGATATATTATTCCAGAGCTCCCCAACAGGTGGCATAATTTTTGGACATATATTAATATATATAACTAATATATTTCCAATGCAAATATTTATGCATTAATTCCAAATGCCCAAAATAAATACCTATGAGCTCTTAAAAATATTGGTTTGATTTTTATCTCTGTCCAATATTTTCAGAGAGCAACATGAGCATTTTCTTGGACCCTTTTGGAGAAATTTTTATTTGGGTCATTTTCAAAAATGATTCTGAGGGTTTCACAAATCCCCATTTCAAAATTAAATGGAATTTTAAACATGATGCACACATGCCTAGCTATTCTAGGTCATACCAGGCTAGGGATGTGACACCTACTAATACGTGCAGCCCGCTGACGACGACCAGGAGTAGTTAGGAGGATCCCAGGCAGGAGGCCTGCGCCTCTTTCGATCTGTATCCCAGTTTGTGCTAGCCTTCTTAAGGCAGACTTGTTTAACTTATGCCTGGACTCAGATATAGTTGCTTCCGCTGACTCGTCTATGATCGAGCACTTGTATTCGAGCCCTCGAGGCCCCTGGCTTGTATTATGATGCTTGTATGACTTATTTATGTTTTAGAGTTGTGTTGTGATATCTTCCCGTGAGTCCCTGATCTTGATCGTATACGTTTGCGTGCATGATTAGTGTACGATTAAATCGGGGGCGTCACAAGTTGGTATCAGAGCCGACTGCCTGTAGGAATCCCCCTTTCCAACTCCTTGGCCGAAGTTGTGTCTAGTCATTGCAAAACTTTTACTAACTTGGCTGTGTGCCTTACGGGCCCACGTCGCCATTGGGTGGTATTAGGATCTTTTATTCCTCGACCTTTACTCTGGGATTCTGAACCCTCTTCTATTCGGGTTAAACGATTTTTGCTAAAAACTAACTTTAGGTTCTCAAAAATACTTTCTCCCGGAGAGCCCCTTCAGTCCAGATGGTCACCGACTGCACCAGAAGATTTCGGAGATACTCTTTGATATTCTCTCGAGACTTTGTGCCCATCACTTTTGCTATTCCCGACCACCGATAAATCCGTATGGAAAACTACTTACACTTGCCATTCATACGATCATCCCCCATTGATCTTGTTATTACAAGATACCCCGAAGTTTTCTCTATTGTTCCGATAATACTTTGTGCCTACTGCCTAGCAGTTCTTTGCCACATGAATACCCCTTCAAATAATTTCTCGCACTTATCGAGTATCCACTCATCCCCAGTTGATTCATGTATTTCACAAAAGTCTTCAAAATACCATTCGATCTTCCGAAAATCCTCAGCAACCTATTGCTCTGGAATTTCTTGTTTGCTTTCATTATGATTAATCCCATAAGTATAGAAACCTTATTAACATTCCTTGTCATTATCATTTTGAGTCTGTTGACTCAATATGTTGCGAATACATGCAATCATCATTGATCCTTATAAATTACCTTTCCGGCTGAGCTTCCATTCTTTTAACTGGAATTGGTTCTCGACCAATCCAATTGTCGTTGATTGTACCCTAGGGCTATTCAACTTATCCATCCCTAATCAGAGCATTGCTTCTGATCCCTTGATTTGGAGATCATAATTCCTTTGCATTTGACAATTGAGTTAGTCAGTTGTTTCTATAAACTAATCTCCTTGCATTCTTTCCTCCTCTGGTTGAGTACTGATGCTCACATCAGGTACCTTGTGGACCACCAGATCCTTTGTTGGATTTTATCTGACAACGCCCTTCATATTCAATAACCTTGTGAGCCTCTTCTCTGATACATAATGCATTTGGTAGATTGTATCGTCTGCTTCCTCAACCATGATCTGCCTTCAAGCTTGAGTTAATTACTTCTAAAGGTTCTGGTATATGATTCTAAGATGCCCTGATGGGTTGAACCTATGCCTTCCTTAATATGTGTGAACTCGAAAGTTTTCATGAGTCGTACTCTTCTTGTATTTTGCCAGATAAAGTTTCAACGCTATAACTTCATCAAAAGCGAGAAGTGAATGAAAGTGTATGCATTGGAGAAGTGGGAATCGACCTTGAACTCTGAGTTCATGCCCATGGACCTGATGTGGAACTTATCATGGTAGCTTCTTGCCAAATATTTACTCATTCGAGTAATTCTTTCAGTGTTATTAAATTGGACCCCTTGTAGTTATGGTTTCGACCATATTGTTCTTCTTTGTTCCCATTTCTCGGGCAAGTTTAAACATTTGTCTTCTACGGATTAATACCCCAGTCCAACCTTTACTTTGATCTTGTGTCGAGTATTACCCCCCTGGTATCTCGAGATTATCATGGAACTGCATAACTTCTTATGAGTTCTTCATCAAGTGCTACCTTCCCACTGATTCCAATTTTTCACGGGCTCTGAGTTATTGAACACTCAAAGACACCGATAACTGAACCGAGTCCGCACTGCGGTTCAACAACTCTTCGGTAAGCTTCTATAAGTACGAGTTTGTACCCGATCACATCATTCCTAGCCTGTTTGGCTATATCATTGTCGTGATGATTTTAACTGTGCTACCCGGTCCTTCTTCACGGAGCACAATTTACGATGATGAACTAACCTTACGTCGATCCTCATCGTCATATCATTTCGCCTGGAACAACAAGCTTGGTTTCGAGTTTGTGTCGTACCCTTGGTTCCGATAACCTTTCACTTCATCATTACTTTGACTTGTTGACGTCGCCGATCGATTACATCTTCATGAACTCTCGCGACAAAGGTGTCGTGATCATCAACATTCTGAGCTCATCCAGGATATCAATTGAATTCATGATGAGAAATACCATCCTTGCCCTCGATGAATTGTATTATCATCGACCACTTTATTGCCTTCCCACCAACACAAGCTTGTTCATGCTTGGTGTTATACCTTGAGTTCCTTGCTATCCAGCAATTGTTCTTCTTTACCTTGGAGTATTACCATCCTTTATGTCAAGAATGTTCTGAGATTTGTTCCACCTCTTGAGAATTCTTGACGTAGAAATACTTCTCACCATCACCATCCTTTCTTGGTCCCCGTGTTAATTCCAACAAGTGAACGGTGTTGTTTGGATTCTTTCCTTCTAGCAACCCTATTTTTTTTAGTTAATGGTCGAAAGTTCATTCTTAGGCTATTGATTATTGAATCACCATTCTGACATTGGTCGTGCAACCCAACCCATATTTCAGGCGCACCTTTAAACCAATGTTTAATTGTCTATGTGTTCCTCGAGCATACTTCCTTATATCATTTGATCTGACAAATGTTATCTCCTTGTTCACTTAATTGTGGAAATCCATCTTTTGGGAATCTCGGTGAATTGCCGTTGAGTTCACCAGACACCTCCTTGTCCTCTCCTTGGGTTAATGATGGACTCTTGATAACGGAAATCACTTCATAGTTCATTTCCCCGAGAATCTTACAATGTCATCTCGTCAATTTGCGTTGCACCTTTTTCTTCTCAGGTATACTAAGTTTGAGGTATCAAGACACCAATTGGATATGAATCTCGGTCAGGTATGATGGTTGGGACAACTTTCCGAGAGTTATGATGTTGATCCTTTGGTGACCCGGTAACCTGATGTCATGCCTAGCACCACCCGCCCCTGGCTGGAGGACCTATCATTATGGTTTATTTGCAAGGATAACCATTCTTCTTGGAGGAAATTGTAAGACCTATGTTATAAACTGTTCCTGATGGATCCATTGAGTATCTAAAAAAACCGGCCTTTGCTTGAAGACCATGTCAATGCTATCTCGAAGCATGTCTGTGATACTCTAATTTTCAACAAGAACATTTGAAGCCCAATGCTAAATGTTTCTTGCTCAATTATCCAAACACCGTTGTATGGGTAATGTCATGAAATTTCTCTCCCCTACCTAAGGAGTTTTCTACATAATATCCTGTCATGGATATCTTGCTCTGCTTGTCCTTGGGAAGGATATACACCTGATATACATGTTTAAGCACATTTTCCTTCCCGTTGTTTTGTTTAAACTTTCTTGTAAACTACTTAACCGAGCAGTGGTAATCCCCTGCTTAGGTAAACACCTCGGTGTACCTTCCTGTCTGGTGTAACCCTATTTCTACTGTTGATGACTTCCAGTAACCGCCGATGGACGAGAACTTTGCCTATTGGTCCGCTCGTTCAACGAGCAGGAAGGTGGTTCTCTTCGTCCCTCGCCCTTGGTACCAACGTTGTTGCCGACATAACTGACATGGTACTCTCTGACATGCCTTGCTATCATGACCGTGAAAGATGTCACTGCTCCTAGTAAAAATAATAATAATAATAATAATAATAATAAAACCACATGGTGGGCCCATAACCCACAGTTCCACAGGATCGAAACCTGACTGTCCTGTACACCCCCTATTCCCAAAGTTATTCCTCGCGCGTGGACTCGTATGTAATTCACGGGCCACTGTCCTAGTGATCTATTATGGTATCAGACGCAATACTTACTCTCGCTACTTTGAACCCCTTTCTCACTCTGGTTCAGGCTTCGAGCAACTATCTATCCGCTTGGAGCCTCTTATGGTACCTTCGTACCTTACTCTCGAGGTATTTCATATGTTCAACTCGTAAGATAATCTTATACTAATTCATGGGTTAACCCCAGATTGCTTCCCTCAAAAGCATTATGTCGCAGTGAGCTGCCCCTTATCCTTTCGTAAGTACGATGGAGTTCCCGAAGAAATGATGACAAGTTTATCATGATGCATCAGAATAAAGAATTGAAGACATCAACGAAAGGGATTGACTTCTTCGAGGAGATCCGTTTGAATGTCGTAACCAGAGCTTTCCCCCTTACTCCCCTCTTAAATCTCGGGATGAGATTTCTTGTAGTGGAGGAGAATTGTGACGCCCGGGTAATTAAGCTACAGTAATCCCCGCTAATGATGCCACGTCACCTCGGTTACTGTGGATAAACTCGCGTTAGTTTGGAACCTAGTTCGAATTTCAAATTCAAAATCGAGAAAACAATAAAAGTTTTCAAATATTAAAATTTAAATGTTCGGAGTGAACCAAATAATACTTAGGTAATTATGGTGGAGAAACCAAACTTTGATAAAATGTTTAAAGGCCCTAAGACAATTAAAACAATAGTGAAAACAATTAAACAAATGCCTATTGAATTTATAAAATGCTAACACTATTTTATTATGGGTTAAGAATTAATCTCGTAGTAGTTTATTGGTAAATACAAATTAGGCACTAGTGGTAATTTTATAAAACTGAAAATAAAAGAAAGAAAATACAAAAGAGAAACAAAAAAAATAACAAAAGGAGGAGAAGCCCCCCCCCCCCTGCTGGACCGCGGCCCAGCTGGCCTCTGGGCCAACCAGGCCGGCCCAGCCGGCCTCCCCATTAACCCCCACCCCGACCGGAACCCTAGCCGGTCCGCCCCCACTACTCCCGCACGATACCCACCCCTTCCC
>NC_041391.1:419026676-419027620 GCF_002162155.2 Triticum dicoccoides | reverse complement strand
CGCCTCTGCCGGTGCCCCGCTGCTGCGGTGGCCCCGTGCTCCCCCGCCTCTCCATCGGCCGCCCCGGCCACCACCGCGTCTGGCCTCGTCCCCGCTTCCCCTTGCCGGCGCCGCGCCGCCGGCCACGGCCTTGCCCGCGCCCCGTTCGGGCGAGCGCCCGCACCCGCGCCCGTTTAGCCTCATGGGCCACTGACCACAGGGGCCCACGCCCCAGAACGTTAAAAAAAAGAGGAAGAGAATTAAAAATAAAAATAATAAATAAAAAAATAAAAATGATTTAATAAAATTAGTTAATTATCTAATGAATTAATTAAGTTAATTAATCTGATTTAATTAATTTAATTAACTAGTTAGGTTAATTAAATAGTAATTAAATTAACTAATCTGTAATTAACCTAAACAGAGAATGACAGGTGGGTCCCACTGGACCCACATGTCAGGTTGACCAAGTCAACTCTGTTGACTGCTGATGTCAGCATGACATCATGCTGATGTCATTAATTCATTTTCGAATTAATTAAATAATAAATTAAATTCCTGAAATTAATAAAATCTTTAGAAAATCATATCTTTTAATCCGTAACTCGGATTAAAATACTTTCTACATGAAAGTTGCTCAGAACGACGAGACGAATCCGGATACGCAGTCTGTTTGTTAGCCGCACATCCCTAGCATAGCAAACACGCAACATTTCACCTTCGATTCATTTGTCCGAAAACGTGAAACACCGGGAATACTTTCCCGGATGTTTCCCCCTTTCGCCGGTATCACATAATACCGTGTTAGGACATACCTAGCACCGCGTATTGCCGCGTCTTGCTTTGTGTTGCATTTGATTGCTCTGTTATTTATTGTGTTCCCCCCTCCGTTACTCCTTTTCGGTAGACTCCGAGACCGCTGCCGATGTCCGTGTGTTCGACTACATCGAAGATGACCCCTCCTT
>NC_041391.1:419022722-419026406 GCF_002162155.2 Triticum dicoccoides | reverse complement strand
TATACTGCTTGCATTAGAGTAGTGTAGCATGTTACTGCTTTCCGTTATACCTATCCTGATGCATAGCCTGTCCTTGTTACTACTGTTGATACCTTTACCTGCAATCCTATATGCTTAGTATAGGATGCTAGTATTTCCATCTGTGGCCCTACATTCTTGTCCGTCAGTCGTGCTATACTATCGGGCCGTGATCACTCGGGAGGTGATCACGGGTATATACTTTTTACTTCATACATGATACATGTGGAGACTAAAGTCGGGTCGGCTGGTGGAGCACCCGCGAGTGGATCTTTGTGGCGGAGCGACAGGGCAGGTTGAGACCACCTAGGAGACAGGTGGGCCTGGCTCTGTTCGGCGTTCGCGAATATTTAACACGCTTAACGAGATCTTGGTATTTGATCTGAGTTGGCTACGAGCCTATACGCACTAACCATCTACGCGGGAGTAGCTATGGGTATCCCAACGTTGTGGTATCAGCCGAAGCACTTCGTGACGTCAGCGACTGAGTGGCGCGCGCCGGATTGGAACGTAAGCCTGCTCTTGTATTAAGGGGGCTAGTTCTGCTTCTGGCCGCCCTCACAACGTGCAGGTGTGCTATGGGCGATGGGCCCAGACCCCTGTGCGCTTAGGTTTAGACCGGCGTGCTGACCTCTCTGTTGTGTCTAGGTGGGGCTGCGACGTGTTGATCTTCCGAGGCCGGGCATGACCCAGGAAAGTGTGTCCGGCCAAATGGGATCGAGCGTGTTGGGTAAGTTGGTGCACCCCTGCAGGGAAGTTAATCTATTCGAATAGCCGTGATCTTCGGTAATAGGACGACTTGGAGTTGTACCTTGACCTTATGACAACTAGAACCGGATACTTAATAAAACACACCCTTCCAAGTTCCACAGACAACCCGGTGATCGCTTTTCCACAGGGCGACGAGGGGAGGATCGCCGGGTAGGATTATGCTATGCGATGCTACTTGAGTTGCTACTTGGAGATGCTACTTGGAGTTGCTACTTGGAGATGCTACTTGGAGGACTTCAATCTACTCTCTTCTACATGCTGCAAGACGGAGGCTGCCAGAAGCGTAGTCTTCGATAGGACTAGCTATCCCCCTCTTATTCTGGCATTCTGCAGTTCAGTCCACCGATATGGCCTCCTTACACATATACCCATGCATATGTAGTGTAGTTCCTTGCTTGCGAGTACTTTGGATGAGTACTCATGGTTGCTTTCTCCCCCCTTTTCCCCCCTTTACTTTCTTTATGGTTGTCACAACCAGATGCTGGAGTCCAGGAGCTAGACACCACCGTCGACGACGACCCCTACTACACCGGAGGTGCCTACTACTACGTGCAGCCTGCTGACGACGACCAGGAGTAGTTAGGAGGATCCCAGGCAGGAGGCCTGCGCCTCTTTCAATATGTATCCCAGTTTGTGCTAGCCTTCTTAAGGCAAACTTGTTTAACTTATCTCTGTACTCAGATATTGTTGCTTCCGCTGACTCATCTATGATCGAGCACTTGTATTCGAGCCCTCGAGGCCCCTGGCTTGTATTATGATGCTTGTATGACTTATTTATGTTTTAGAGTTGTGTTGTGATATCTTCCCGTGAGTCCCTGATCTTGATCGTACACGTTTGCGTGCATGATTAGTGTACGATTAAATAGGGGGCGTCACAGGTGGCTGTCGGAAGCGAATTCATCTCCGAATTGCTCTGGGACCCGGAGGAGGATACCTCGGGGTGATCCCTGGCTGGACTGCATCTATGTTCGGCATTATAAATACAAAAACTGTGAAGTGAAGTCATGATAGAATGCAAACACTTACGATCGCGCTAGGGGCTTCCCCCTAGGCAGCCACCCCTCCTTGCCGAGGGCGGCTGTGGCGGAGTAGTCCGGAAGGGGCCCCTTCGCCTTCTTGGACGCCCCAGCCTCCCCTCCTGGGGCGGCTTTCCTCTTCTTCTCCCCCCCGGTGGGGGAAGGTAGGATCTCTTCCTGATTCCCCCCACCTCCGCGGGAGGAATCCGACTCGTCGTCATCGGACGACAGCGGAATGACAGCCCGGCGTCGAGGACCTTTTCCGGCCCCCGGGTCCGCCTCCCCGGACTCCTCATCCTTTCTGGATGGGGCGTCTTCTTCTTCCTCCTCCTACCCTTTGCGGGAGGAGTCCGACTCGTTGTCTTCGGACAAGGCTTCCGGCACAACCTTCCACCGGAGACCCTTTAGGATCCCCGGGGCCTTCTTCTCGGCCTTCTTCTCCGGCACCTTGTACGGAGCTGGGACCAGCATCTCCGTCAGGAGAACATCTGCTGGGTCTTCTGGCAGCGGAGCCGGGCAGCGAACCCGCTCCGCTATCTCCACGTAATCCTGAAATAAACATGCACAATTACTTAAGGCACTCCCTAAATATATCGGGAAGAACTGGGTTCGGTGTCAAGAACTCACCGGCCTAGGAGCCCGCGCGGCGTGAAGCCCGCGGTCCTCGGATATCGGAGGAGGCACTTCGGAGGCCTTGAATAGCTCCTTCCATGCGCCTTTGTGCGTCATGGCGTAGAGCCTCTGGAGCGTCCGGTGCTCGGTGGGGACGAACTTCCACAGATTGACTGCCCGCCTATGGCAGGGCAGGATTCGGCGAACAAGCATGACCTGGATCACGTTGACAAGCTTGATGTTCTTGTCCTTCATGCTTTTGACGCATGTTTGGAGTCCGGCCAGCTCCGTGGAATCGCCCCAGGACAGGCCCTTCCTCTCCCAGGAGGTGAGCCGCATGGGGGCTGTGGATTGGAACTCGGGGGCCGCCGCCCAGTTGGCGCCGCACGGCTCAGTGATGTAGAACCACCCCGATTGCCATCCTTTTACGGTCTCCTCAAAGGAGCCGTCGAGCCATGTGACGTTGGGCATTCGGCCCACCATGGCCCCTCCGCACTCCGCCTGTCGGCCTCTTACCACCTTCGGCTTCACGCAGAAAGTTTGCAGCCATAGGCCGAAGTGAGGCCGGATGTAACGCCCCGGATTCGATGCGCCAGGTGTCCGCCAGTTATTCGCCATCGTTGCCATGTCATTTGCTTGCGTGTTGGATATTTCCATGTCATCATGTGCACTTCATTTTGCATACGTGTTCATCTCATGCATCCGAGCATTTTCCCCGTTGTCCGTTTTGCAATCCGGCACTCCTATGTCATCCGGCGTCCCCTTCTTGCCTCTCTTCGTGTGCGGGTATTAAACCTTCTCGGAATGGCCCAGGTTTGCCAAGCGGCCTTGGTATAGCACCGGTAGACCGCCTGTCAAGTTTCGTGCCATTTGGAGGTCGTTTGATACTCCAACGGTTAACCGGGTAACCGCAAAGCCCTCTTTTGTGTGCAGCCCAACACCCCTTCCAAAGTGGCCCAAAACCCACCTAACTCCCCTCCATGCTCTCGGTCGTTCGATCACGATCGCGTGGCCGAAAACCGCTCCTCATTTGGACTCTCCTAGCTCCCTCTACCTATAAAAGTAGCCCCTCCCCTGAATTCCCGCAGTCCAAACCCTAAAATCGCCTTCCGCCGCCACCGGACATGTCCGCCCGGCGCCGGACACGTCCGCCCCACTCCCCTCATCCAATCCGGTCGTGCCACGTGTCCCCGCCGCCGCCGCTCCCACCGCGCCGCCGCCAGGCCCGCGCCAGGCCCGCCCGGGCCCCGATCTGGGCCCCGAGGCC
>NC_041391.1:418997322-419022336 GCF_002162155.2 Triticum dicoccoides | reverse complement strand
AGTAGCTCGCCGGCCGTCCAGATCCGGCCCTCCCGAGCTCCCTCAACCTCGTCGGCGACTTCCCCAGCCACAACTCCGGCAACCCCCCCCCCGACGAACCTCGTTTTCCGTGCCACTGTTGACTTCTCCCGGAGGTGAGAAAACTGCTAAGTCCCCGAAGTTTCGACATAATCATGCCATGTTCATGCCATTGTATCTCTGCATCCGTAGCTCCGTTTCGTGCGTGTAATATGTCAAATTGTTCGCCTCGACGAGTAGATCATTTCATTCCATTGCATCATTTTCATTTGATCTCATCTTGATGCCCGAAATGCTGTTGGAAGAGTGCTAAGTGATGTTAATCTGCTGAAACTGTTATAACTTGCTCATTTGTCATTTTTGCCATGATTGATGTGTGCATCCTATGAGGTTGATGTCTTCATGTGTTTTGATCTATTTCATGCCATCTTTCCAGAGGTGCTATCCATGTATTTTTGTGATCAATGTGGTGACTAGCACAAGCATGCAAACTAGGCATCGTGATATTGCTGATTTCAATCCCTGTTCTGATGTTATTTTTATGCCATGTAAACTTGTTGCTACAGAGAGATCCATGCATATTTTGAGATACTTCAGTAAGGATGTTTTGAACATATGGTTATTGTCTATCCATTCATGCCCTTTCTTGCAATGATGGAGTAGTATAGCATGTCATTTGAGTGCTCTACTTTTGCTTCAAAATGTTTCCTGGCAGATTGTTTACTTGTTATTCAATTTGGCCAAGGTTGCTATAGTTGATCCTTGCATACTATGGACTTGTTCTTGACTTGGTTTGTTTCATAAACACGTCTTCTTGATGATGCTATGCTTATATTGTCATGCAATGACTTGTGGTGAGTGATTCAAGCTTGTTAAGTAGGGTTCATGATGTTGCTGTTTTGCTAGGCTGAATCTGTTATTTCGTGATGCTATATAAACCTGTTGCTACTATTCATTCTATGCATAATCTGGAGATGTTCACTAAGAGTGTTTTGTTCTACATGTTATGCCCTATCCATCCATGCCCCTGGTTGCATTTATAGTTTGCTGTAGCTTGTTCATATCTTGCTCTAAAGTTGCTTCATAATGTTGCTGTCAGCCTGTTAACATTAAGTTCACTTGTTACCATGTGTTTTCCTAGTGTTCCATGCACCATATGAACTTGCTATTGCCATGCTTAGCTTCACAAACATGCCTTCTTACTGTTGGTTGCCTTGCCATGCCTTGTAATGCTCTGTAGTGAGTTGCACAAGCTCATCTACATGCCTTCATAATTCTGTTCCTGCTATGTATGAATCTGTCATATAACTTGCTATGTTTACGTGGGTGCCATCATATCTTCTGATCCTTTTTGACTCTTGGTTAGTAAGGGACTTTTGATCTATGCATTTAGTAGATTCATGCCATGCCTTTGTTTGCCATGATAAGTTCCTGTAACATGTTGTTTCATAGCCCTAAACATTGCAACCTGATGTTATTTTCTGCAAAGTCTGTAACTGTTATTATTTGCAATCTTACCATGTATTTTTGAGCATGATCTAGTGATTTCTGGAGATAGCTCAGTATTCATGTTTTGTTATGCTTTACCTTTACATCATGTCCATGCCTTTTGTTATTATGTTGAGATGCTGTAGCTTGTTGTTTTGATGCTTGCAATATGCCTACTTGCTGTTTTGGACAGATTGTTATGACTTATATAGTGTGTGTGTGTTGAACCGTTGCTCCGTTTTGAGTGTGCTCTAGATGAAACTTTCTTGATTTTGCATGTAGTTTTATATTATCATGTTGCATCCTTGTTTTGAGGTGTTTGCTTGATGTTTGGGTGCATTTTGCATCAATGCCATGTTTAACTTGTTTTGCTCATATCTTCTAGGCCGTAGCTCCGAATCTAACGAACTTTATATGTAACTTGACTAGAATCTTGTGTAGATCATCTTGGTGCATCTTGACTTGCTGTTTAACAACTCGAACATAAGGTTTATTCAGATCTGGACCAATTTCGAAATATGCATATGAGGACTTACCGGAATTGTTATATGTTGTTCCCGGCCTCATTTAAACTTGCCTTGATGTGTTGCTCTTGTTTGCATCATCTCTTGCCATGAGTAGCTTCATCTAGAATTGTCATGCATCCTGCTTGTTTGTGCATCATGCCTTGTTCATGTGTGGTGTGTTTACCTTGTTGTGTGCTTCTTCTCGATAGTTGTCGTTTTTGTTGCGATCGTGAGGATTCGTTCGTCTACGGTTGGTTCGGCTTCATCCTTTCGTATTCTTCATGGACTCATTCTTCTTCCTTGCGGGATTTCAGGCAAGATGACCGTCACCTTGGATCTCACTACTATCATTGCTATGCTAGTTGCTTCGTTCTATCGCTATGCTGCGCTACCTATCATTTGTTCTTCAAGCCTCCCAAATTGCCATGTCAGCCTCTAACCTTTTCACCCTTCCTAGCAAACCGTTGTTTGGCTATGTTACTGCTTTGCTCAGCCCCTCTTATAGCATTGTTAGTTGCAGGTGAAGTTGAAGATTGCTCCATGGTGGACAGGATTATGTTGGGATATCACAATATCTCTTATATTATTAATGCATATATATATTTGGTAAAGGGTGGAAGGCTCGGCCTTATGCCTGGTGTTTTGTTCCACTCTTGCCGCCCTAGTTTCTGTCATACCGGTGTTGTGTTCCCGGATTTTGCGTTCCTTACGCGGTCGGGTGATTTATGGGACCCCCTTGACAGTTCGCTTCGAATAAAACTCCTCCAGCAAGGCCCAACCTTGGTTTTACCATTTGCCTCACCACCACCTACCCTTTCCCTTGGGTCGGCCAACCCAAGGGTCATCTTTATTTTAGCCCCCCCGGGCCAGTGCTTGTCTAAGTGTTGGTCCGAACTGAGCAGCCTGCGGGGCCACCTCGGGGCAACTCGAGGGCTGGTTTTACTCGTAGCTTGACTTATCCGGTGTTGCCCTGAGAACGAGATATGTGCAGCTCCTATCGGGATTGTTGGTGCATCGGGCGGCTTTGCTGGTCTTGTTTTACCATTGTCGAAATGTCTTGTAAACCGGGATTCTGAGTCTGATCGGGTCTTCCTGGGAGAAGGTCTATTCCTTCGTTGATCGCGAGAGCTTGTCATGGGCTAAGTTGGGACACCCCTGCAGGGTATAATCTTTCGAAAGCCGTGCCTGCGGTTATAGGCAGATGAGAATTTGTTAATGTCCGGTTGTAGATAACTTGACACCAGATCCGAATTAAAACGCATCAACCGCGTGTGTAGCCTTGATGGTCTCTTCTCGGCGGAGTCTGGGAAGTGAACACGGTTTCTGGGTTATGTTTGACATAAGTAGGCGTTCAGGATCACTTCTTGATCATTACTAGTTGACGACCGTTCCTTTGCTTCTCTTCTCGCTCTTATTTGCGTATGTTAGCCACCATATATGCTTAGTCGCTGCTGCAGCCTCACCACTTTACCCCTTCCTTTCCCTTTAAGCTTTGCTAGTCTTGATACCCATGGTAATGGGATTGCTGAGTACTCGTGGCTCACAGATTACTACAACAACAGTTGCAGGTGCAGGTTTATCCGATGATCATGACGCGAGAGCGATGCTTGCTTGCATTGAGTTCTTCTTCTGCTTCTTCGATCAGGGGATATGTTCCAGGTCGGCAGCCTGGGCTAGCAGGGTGGATGTCGTTTGAGTTTCTGTTTGTGTTTCATCCGTAGTTGGATGATGCTCTGATGTATAATGTGATGTTGTATTCGTGTGGCATTGTCTGCCTTATGTATGTATCCCCATCTATTATGTAATGTTGATGTAATGATATCCACCTTGCAAAAGCATTTCAATATGCGGGTCTATCCTTGGTGGGACCTTCGAGTTCCTTTTGGATAGGGTCGCATATTGGGCGTGACACCGGATGCGCAGGAAGGCCTCGCACACGACGATAAACGCCGAGATGTTGAGGACGAAATTTGGGGTTAGATCATGGAAATCTAGCCCGTAGTAGAACATAAGCCCGCGGACGAAGGGACGGAGTGGGAATCCCAGTCCACGGATGAAGTGGGCGATGAATACGACCCTCTCGTGGGGTCCTGGGGTCGGAATGACCTGCCCGGCGTCTGGTAGACGGTGCGCTATGTCAGCGGCCAAGTATCCGGCTGCCCGAAGATCGGTGATGTCCTTCTCCTTAACGGTGGAAGCCACCCACTTGCCTCCTACTCCGGACATGTTTAGCTGTGCGGGGAAGACTTGGGCTTGGGCGCTGGAGCTCGAGGGGGCAAGAGTGGGCAAAGGAGGAAGAAGGCGTGGTTAAAAATGGGGGAATCTTATCCCTTTATAGAGGCGCCGGAAGCGGTGCGCCTCCCCACTTGCCCGCTGGGAATCGCTTGTTTCCCAAGCGCCACGGTTAATGGCATGGTTGGATTACCCATGCCCGTATTTATGAGAATCCCGTAATAAGGGGGCACGATCTCTGCTTTGACAAGACGTGCCACAGAAACCACCTCGTGATATGCATTGTAGCTGGTTGTGTGGAAACGGTTCGAATAATGGATCTGATCATAATAACGTGTCACGTTGTCAGGAAAAGATTGTCAGCAGATTGCATTTGTGAAATATCATTCTCTCTACGGTGGTATGCCAAGATCATTTTTTATATCCGGACACGATTTGAGTGTTCGATAATTACTTTGGAGTATTCGGAGGAGGAACCTGCCTTGCAATGCCGAAGACAATACTGCACGATGGACTCATCGTCATTAAAGCCTGGTTCAGGGGCTACCGAGGGATTCCTGGATTAGGGGGTATCCGGACAGCCGGACTGTGTACAACGTCCGGACTATCGAAGCGTGAGGATACAAGACTCAAGACTTCGGCCCGTGTCCGGATGGGACTTTCCTTGGCGTGGAAGGCAAGCTTGGTGATCCGGATATTATATTTCCTTCCTTGTAACCGACTCCATGTAAACCCTAGTCCTCTCCGGTGTCTATATAAACCGGAGAGGTTGGTCCTTAGAAGGCCGATCACAATTACATTCATACCATCATAGGCTAGCTCTTAGGGTTTAGCCTCTACGATCTCTTGGTAGATCTACTCTTGTACTACCCATATCATCAATATTAATCAAGCAGGAAGTAGGGTTTTACCTCCATCGAGAGGGCCCGAACCTGGGTAAACACCTGTGTCCCTTACTTCTTGTTACCATCAGCCTTGACGCATAGACCGGGACCCCCTACCCGAGATCCGCCGGTTTTGACACCGACAAGGACCCAATCCCTGCATACCCCAAAATTACAAAGGCAGACTGGGCAGAATTCAAAAGGGTTAGGGCAACTAAAGAGTTTGCTGAGAAGAGTTTCAAGCAATCGGAACTTCAAAAGAAGAACATACACCCCACCGTATTGGTGTGGCAGGATACTACGACATGAAACTGATATGGAATATGAGGACAAAGAAGCAGTAGCGACGGGTGGGAATCCAGCCTTTAGTGAAATCAGGGGCGAACGCGCCAGAGATTACTTGCGGGCACGTGCAAAGAGGCGTGATGATGAAACTTATTACTTTGAAAACGCATGTGAAGCCAAACTATATGAAGTGATGTTAGAGGCTTCCAAGATCCCTGGAAGGTTCTACAGAAACTCAGGGCCATGTGACATTCTGTCCATTGCTCTGGACACAAAAGGGACCCCTGGCCATGCAAGGGGTATAGAAGTTAATGTCCCACACAAGAGGGCTTTCACACTCAGCAAAGAAGAGAGGCTCAGCATGAAAAAAGCGAGGAGTGAAATGAAGCAGAATGCATTGTATGAAAGGTTGAACAAGGAGATTTATGCAGCTATTCGAAAGGATGTTGAGGTGTCAATGATGATGTAGAAGACTCTAAAAGTGAAAGATAGCTAGTAGATGGGAGGGGAGGCGGGCATGGAGGATGTTGCTTATTGATGACCCCAGCGACAAAGCTGTGCATCAGCTGACCCCAGCCACACTGAGACTGCAGCAGCTCATGATGATGCTATATCTGATCTATCTGGAATGAAAGATAGACTGAAGGGCGTGCTTACACATTATGAAGGTACATTAAAATGTGCAACAACCTGGGTTTGCCCACCCTTCTTGGAAGATGACCTCTTCTTGGACAATGTGCCATTGAAGCCGGGTAGTGTGAAGTGCTACGTGATTGAAGTAAAGCCTGGATCCAGTGAATTTGACCTAGAGAATGTCCTAGGAGACTTCGATGAGCAAAGGAGCTTGGGTGATAGTTGTTTGATCTTGCTGAAAAAATAGAAACTTTTGCGCTCGCAATTTTTTCTCTCATTTTTAACCAGAGAGTGATAAAATACCCATTCCTGTTGCAGTAAATCAATATACCAATTGCTCTGGTCGTCGTAATTTTTCAGAATTTTTTGAGTTACAGAAGTATTCGAAACACATAGATTACTACAGACTGTTCTGTTTTTGACATGTTCTGTTTTCTTTGCGTTGTGTGCTTCTTTTGATGGCTCTATGGTTTTCTTTGATGAGTTTTTGCCATAGAAAATTTGGAATACAGTAGATATAATGCAAGAACAAAATATGAATTGGTTTGATATAGTACTTATAGTAGTGATTTATTTTCTTATACTAACGAATCTCACGAAGGTTTTGTTGAGTTTTGTGTGATTGAAGTTTTCAAAGTTTGGGTTATCTTACGATGGATGAAGGAATAAGGAGTAAGAAGAGCATAAGCTTGGGGATGCCCCAGCATCCCAAGCTATTATCCAACAGAGAGCAAACAACTAAGCTTGGGGATGCCCCCGAGTGGCATCCCCTCTTTCTTCTAATGACCATCGGTATTTTACTCGATACTATATTTTTATTCGTCACATACTATGTGTTGCTTGGACGTATTGTATGATATGAGTCTTTGCTTGTTTTATTTTGTGTTCTAAGTCTTGATTCCTTGCTGAACACACCTATTTGAGAGACCCAAAATTATGTCATGACTTGTTAGAATTGCTCTCTATGCTTCACTTAAATTTTTTATGAGTCGTGGGTTTGCTCTAGTGCTTCACTTATATCTTTTTGAGCATGGTGTGCTTTAGTATTTTTGAAGAAATGCTCTCTTGCTTCACTTGGATTTATTTGAGAGTTAGTAAAAATTTCAAGAAATTCTCTCTTGCTTCACTTAAATTATTTTGATAGAAAGAAAAATTATGCTCATGATCTTCACTTATATTTGTTTGTACTTGTCAAAAGCAACATATGAAAATTAGTTCCAAAGTGATAGATATCCAAGAAGGATATAATAAAAAAATTCATGAAGATCATTGGACAAAATAAACTTGATTCTTAGTAATAGTTTTGAGATAGGATGATCTGATATGTGATTTATGTTGATGAGTAATTATGCTTTAGTAAGAATATTGGTGTTAAGGTTTGTGATTCCCTATGCAAGCACGAAAGTCAATAATTGTGCAATGAAATTATATCCTACTTGTGGTGCATTATTCGGTGTTAATTATGCTTAATGCTCGCATATGAGATTATTCATTTCGTGGTTGGTCGCTTCTCATTCTTTTGCTAGCCTTCATTTTGCACTAAGTATGATCACTACTTGTGCATCCAAAAACCTTCAAACTAGTTTTGCCACATGAGTCCACTATATCTACCTATATGCGGTATTGTTTTGCCGTTCTAAGCAAATTTCTATGTGCCATCTCTAATTATCAAAATAAACTTCTCTTTTGTGTGTTCGTTTCGCTCGCGGAGCGGTGAGGGGTGGCTAATATTTTCCATGCTAGATGTGTTATTCTCATGATGAGTGTTTATTCACTTGTCATTGCACGAGAGTAAGGCAAAAGTATTAGGGATGCCCAGTCCCGAAATGAAAAATGAATTTGCTTTATGTTGTCAAATAATAAATTCCTTGGAAAGTGTTGGTATGGAGGGCAACCGTGGATACGGTTAGCCATGGAAAGTGAAAGTATGGTTGAAAAAGGAATAAACTTTATTTTCTGTTTGGGAACCGCCTATTATATATCTAGCATGGAAAGTGTTTGGAACTCGAAGTCATTTTCGCTGGTGGGAAGGATACACCTCCCAAAATGTTTTTATCTCTAAGTTTTTCGCTTTGAGCTCTGGCACCTCTACAAATCCCTACTTTCCTCTGCGAAGGGCCTTTCTTTTACTTTATGCAATTTTTATTTTTGAATTTGAGTCTCCATCTTCTCTTATAAAAGCACCAACTAAGAAGCTGTGACGCCCCCGATTCAATTGTATACTAATCATACACGCAAATGTGTACGATCAAGATCAGGGACTCACTGGAAGATACCACAACACAACTCTAGACACAAATAAAATAATACAAGCTTCATATTACAAGCCAGGGGCCTCGAGGGCTCGAATACAAGCTCGATACACAAGCGTCAGCGGAAGCAACAATATCTGAGTACAAACATAAGTTAGACAAGACTGCCTTAAGAAGGCTAGCACAAAAGCAACAACGATCGAAGAGGCAAGGCCTCCTGCCTGGGACCTCCTAACTACTCCTAGTCATCGGCGTCCTCCATGTAGTACTATCAGTCGGCGGTGGCATCTGGCTCTAGGGATCCACCATTTGGTTGCAACCCGAAAAGAAGAAAGAAGGGGGAAAAGGGGTAGCAAAGCAACCATGAGTACTCATCCAAAGTACTCGCAAGCATCAGATCTATACTAAGTATGCATTGGTATCAAATGGAAGGGTTGTATCTGTGGATTGAACTACAGAATGCCAGAATAGAGTGGAAGGCCTAGCCTATCGAAGACTAGCATCTTCAAGCAGCTCCAAGCATCTTGTATCATGTAGAAGAGTAAAGAATATCAGTTTATAATTAACAAGCATGTTGTAACATTACGCCCAGAGATCCTTCCTTGACTCCCTGCGAGAAAGCAATCCTGGAGCCACATATCCATCACATGTCTCAAGTAACTAGTTCTAGTTGTAATAGATCAGGATACAAGTCCGAACATCCATTACCATGGACACGATATTCGAATATATATCTTCTCTACAGGGGTGCACCATGTTACCCAACACACTCGATCACTCTGGCCAGACACACTTTTCTGGGTCAATGCCCGGCCTCGAAAGATAAACACGTCGCAACCCTACCTAGGCTCAGCAGAGAGGTCCCCGCCAGTCTACATAAGAACTCCGGGATCTGGGCCAATCGCCCGTTGCACTCCAGGTCCTTGTGTGTAGGGTGGATACCAGCACCACCCATGTAGTGGATGGCACGATCTGACCGTGCCACAATGCTGAACTGGACATCTGACAAAGCTTCGGCTGATACTACAACGTTGAGGCCCATAATACCCTCACGTGGTGGTTAGTGTCGGTTCTATATCTGGCGTATCTTGTAGTAGGAGTCCTAAGATAGGCGTCTTGGAGCAATGGTAACATGGACACGGGATTTTACCCAGCTTCGGGCTCTCTCGAAGAGATAATACCCTACATGCTGCTTTTGATTGTTTTCATATGGGGTGTAGTACAGAGTACATGTATCTACCAGGAGATTGTTCTCATGAATATAAGATGTTCTATTGACTAGCCTGACCGCGGTTTATATAACACACCGGAGGCCTAGGGTTTAGAGGAGTCCTCGTCTTGTGCGCCAAGTCTTGTGGAAACCTCCTTGTATGCGACACGGGCTGCCCAAAGTGGCCCATGAGTGAACCGCCATGGGGGTCCTCGGCCAGATCCAGCTTGTCGGGAGACAACATGGTGACTACCCCCTAGTCCAGGACACCGTCAGTAGCCCCCTGAACCGGTCTTAAGTTGGGGAAGATCCTTGATTCTTCCGAACTGTTCTTCATCTTCGGTCGTCAGTCTTGAAAACGGGTTCAACAAATCTTCTCATCTTCGATCTTGAGGATCGCCGAAGTGAATCCGAAGAGTTTACACGTCGGGTATCCAAGGGGCCCCTTTAAGTTTCCAGCCTTTATCAATGCCTTGTTATTTTTATGCCACACCTCGGGTTTGAAGTTGTTCCCGTGGGGCGGTGTCGTCTTTCGTCCGAGCTCCAACGCTGGCTACATCTAAGTCATCCTCTTGTAGCTGAACTCCAACACTAGACTGCATCTAAACTCCATTGCCAGACTGTAGCCGAGCTCCAACGCCGGACTACAACTAAGGAGGCACAGAGTACCTCGTGTTTGAAAATGTTTGAAGGAGTTTATCTAAGCTTAACGCTGAAAAGTTCTCTATGGAGCCAGCCGGTCGCGACCGAGCTTTATGCCGGAAACATCCTATATGGATTTAGTGAGTTGCATCCGAGCTTTATGCCGGATTTCTTCCGAGCTGTGAAATTTATTTGCTGATGAGATGTATATATCCAGTAGCCCTCAAGGTGTGTGTCGGCCTAAAAACCGATATGCACATTAGAGGAGATAGTGATTGACGGACGGGCCCTCGAGAGAGGGTTTTGAGAACACTACTGGGAAAAGGCCTGCTAGTGGCGCACCAGTTTTGCCTACTAATGACGCACTACTGGTGCGCCACTAGCACCACGCCATTAGTATTAAATACTAATGGCGCACCCCTGGTGCGCCATTACTATATGGTATACTAATGGCGCACAACGCAGTGCGCCATTAGTATAGCCAACATGCGCCATTAGTATGCCTCCCTGGGGGCCATATTTACCCATGTGCTTTGGCATACTAATGTCGTACTTGGGGGTGATGCACCATTAGTATCCTTTCTGCAGTGCGCCATTAGCGTGCTGAGTGGTGCGCCATTAGTATGAATATTTGGGATTTTTTCCTTTTCTGATATTTGCACAGGTTACAAAATATATTATTGGACAGAATATAGACAACACCACACAGCAACAACAGATTCATCGAATACAATAGAAGATTAGTCTTCGAATACAATTCATCATATTAGTCTCCGAATTCAAAAGACCGAACAAAGATAGAACATTACAAGTCTCGAGACCGCGAGTAGCGAGTTTGTCTTCACATTACAAGTCGATATCGATCATCTAAACTACCATCACATAGAAGAGAGCTGCGATCATCACGATGAGCATCATCGTGATGAAACTGGTCTTCATCCGGTTCCCCCAATGCTCTCTCCTCTCTCCCGCTAGATAGCGCGCGTATCTAGATTCCGCCTTCGCCCTAGTGGTGTACCCTTTGTAACTGTTACCGCTGAAATGGTGAACCTGTCTCCGACACTCCTCCCAGTCGTCGTAGACTCCGGGAACCTTACCCTTGTACATGACATACGACGGCATCTCTATGCACTAGCCAAACAAAACATTAGTAGCAATTCACAGACAATACATAAGCAATATATAAGTATGAAACAAAAGGATCGGAAGAGAAAAGCAAGACATTAATAGCACGATTCATGGTCCTACTAATAAATAGCATCGATTAGATCTAAGTTGAACGACTGTCCAAACCAAAGAGACATACAAGTTCATTAAAGTTTAATTACAACATGAACTAATCGATGTTTCAAAACTACACATAGCATCACTACTTTCGACTTGACTCAGGGACCGGAGCATGGATGAAGCCGCCGTCTCTCATGATGGTCATGAAGTCACGGGCGCTGTCAGCCTGCATTTGTAGCGTTGTGTCTATATCACTGTTGGACGGTTGATATCTGAGGTAGAACTGCCCCGAGGAACGATGGACATCTTGATGGATGATTTCGGCAAACTCTGACTGGATGCGAAAGAATTCTTGTCTGATGTCCGCGTCCTGGATTGCCGACAAGCTTGCTGCCCAATCTTTGAGATTATTTGGTAGCAGAAGGTGATTATGGTCCCGTACGATCGCCCGCATGTGATGGAGGGTGTAGTAGGCATCCTTCTGACCGCCAGGCGGCTGCTTGACGCAGAGGAACATCGTATTGTGGGTGAAAACGTGCTTGCCTTACCTACGAACTGGCCTCTTAAAGGTGCCTCCAGATCTAGCGTAGCCAGAGAGAGCATCATCAAGAACTTTCTTGATATTTGTGTAGTCTATCTTCGACTCACAGTCCGGGTCGAAATACGTGGCCATGGAATATTTCGGGCTTAAGAGGATGAGCGTGCAATGTGTGTCACTACACAAAACATGGAATGTTAGAAAAAAAAGAACGATCAAAATCTAAGAAATCATATGTTATGGGGCGGTGAGGGGATGAATTACTCGAGAAAGTAAGGCACAAGGAAGTTATCCTTATCTGGGTTTGCCAGAATAACGCCTTCGAGGTGTGAACTCGCGACTTGCCGGTCCCCAGCGCTGCCCAAGATCTTGGCACGCATGTAGAAGGGGTCAACTATCCCGATGTCCAGGGTCTTGTCTCTAATGATCCGCATCTCCATACTCAGCGAAAACAGCCGAACGAAGGTGTAGTGCAGCGGATGAAGGTTAAACATTGCAAAGATGTCATCAAACCACAGGACGATCGTACACCTGATGGCGCTATCCACAAAGCCCTTGCCCTCTGGCACCTTGGCCACGAAAACCGGGTATGCCACATCATTCTGGGAGAGACGCCGCTTCTCCAAAGAAAGAACACTGTCATGCAGACTCCGCATAGCACCGGTTGCAGCATTGAGCAGATTTGTCGGTAGCATCGCCCTACCCGCCACATGCACCCACCTCGAGATATACTTAGGTGAAGGTGGCCCGTCCTGAGCACGGATCGTACTCGGTGCCATCTGGCTCGCACCGGTGCCCTTGTTGTTCTTTCGTTTCTGTCCCTTCTTCATCTGCTGTAATGGGATTGAGTTCTGCTCACAGACCGCCTTCTTGAGTGTGTTGGGGCTGATAATATTTCGCACCTCGGCTACCTGAGGCTCGGTGAAGGCGGCAGCTGGAGGCGTCTCCTGAGAACTGAACACCAGACGACGCCTGTTGCAATTGGGTTTCTCCGCGGTACCAGCTAGATCGCGGTCGTCTTTTTCAGGGTTGGGTTCTTGAGAAGGAGGCCCGCAGAATTCATCACCGTACCCATGTTCGGCAAAGTACTTATCGACGTTGGTAAATGTACCGTCGTCGTTGTCGTTGTCGTCCGGATCCTGTGCCATATGCATGTCCGGATCCTGTGCCATAGGGATGTCCGTCATATCCGGTAGCGTTGCGGCGTTCTTCCCATGGCTTGGCGCCGCACGACTGGCGGTCTTGTCTGTGGGGTGGTGTCCCCCACCCCCAAACGAATCTGGCTCTTCGGCCAAAGCAGGGGCCAGCTTACGTAGGCGCTGAGGGTCATCACATCATCTTCATCGGCCCCAGCGGGTCGAATCGGAGGTAACTACTCGTCGCAGCCTGGCAACACCCGAACCAGTTCAACCCTATACTCGGTGGGTGGCATTGGATTACCGTGGAACACGTGGTTGCCCGGTTGAACGATTCTTCCCTTGGCGACATCGACCAACTCGCCACCCACGAAGTGCAGGAGAGTGCAAGGAACGTCGACGACGCCCTGCGAAAACATGTAGGGCGTCAGTGATGCCCAGTCAAAGGCAAGGAGATGAAGTCATCGGCCGAGAGGCTTAGTTACCGTGATGCCGTAGAGCTCGGCTAATGTCGAGGCACCGCCAATGGCAGGCATGCAACTGACGGAGGGGCCGCTTGCTGGCGAGGTGCCAGCCGGCATACACCCGGGTGCATTAAGCTCCAATGCCCGTGCCGGTGTCGAAGACATGAATACCACCTTCGCTGGAGACACCAATGGCGCCGCCTGCGCGTCGTGCGAGTTGCTGGCCATGAAGCTGGGAACCGGGGGCGGCCCCAGTTGGCCGCCCGCAATCCACGTCGTCAGCCCCTGAATCAAGGTAGGCACCATGGCGGTGAGCGTCGTTCCCAGTTGTTGTTGCACTTGATCTTGGACAATCTCCGAAATCCGCGCCACTTGTGCCTTGAGTTCTTGAACCTCGCGCGACTGGCTTTCCGAGCTGGTCTTTTTCTCCTTTCGCCCACCAGCGGTATAGTATGACGACCATTTTGTGGACAAGCCTTTGCCGGCCACACGACCAGCTAACGACGACTTACTAAGCTTATCCTTGTTTTTCATTACGTTCAACGCCCTATTTAAAGGGGTGTCGAAAGGGTTGCTCTGAGACGACCCCGCGCTACTGCTTTCAGTCTCCTGCAGAAGGAATGTGAACCATTTAGAAATTTGGCTTCATTAATTAGAATGCAACAATATGGAGCTAATTACGCGGGGGTGTATTCCTTACCAGAACAAGCTCAAGCGCCCTGGTCTTCGGATCCATGGTAAGCTCCTTTGTTACCGGGTCCTCCTTGTACCGGGCCCTGAATAAGTTCCTCGTATGCTTGTCACGGTATTTCTCGAAGCGGGGCGGTAGGCCTTGCTCGGCACACTCTGCGTCCTCCTTGTCCCATGTAGGCTCCGCCACTCTGTAACCGCCGGGACCGAGTTGGTGGACCCCTAAGTTCAACCGCCACATTTCTTTCCCCCACTAACTTGATTCGGAGGTTGCGCTGCTCTCGCACTTGATCTTGAACTCCTTGTAGTCATCTTCGCTGATCGAAGGATTTTTTGCCTTGGTCTTCTCATAACTATCACCTTTGTCAATCATTCCCTTCACCGTGCTTCTCCAAGTAGACAGGGCCGTGCTCATCCTCGTGAGGGCGGCACTATTCACTTTATTCCCTGAGAGGCATGTGTTTGCAAAGTCAGCAGGGAACTTGTATCGTTCGTGCAGCTTCGTGAAGAGGAGGCTGCGCAAATTCCCTCGGTCCTTATGCCTTAGGTTCTCGGTGTTGATCGAGACGGTGCTCCGGAGAATGCACCCGAGCTGAAACGAGTACCCCTTGACTAATTCTTTGGGCACCGTTGGATGCCCGTCGGAGTTCACTTCAGTAAATTCCTCCTTGACGGTGCCGAGCACGTTCGGGCGCCTGTCCTTCCGTTGCCTCTTCGGTTGGCTGCCATCTGTGCATGTGGTGCCATCATCAGTGGTGGCATCCTCGGCGGCACCATCAGTGGTGTCATCCCCGACGCCACTAGGGGTTGTGTAGTCAGGATCGGCGTCTTCCGCGGCGTCCTCATAGCGGTGAGGTTCTTCCTCCATCTCCTGGGACAGCTCCCAGAATTGCTTGCCGCCCGAACCGCCGGCCTCATCGTTGTGGGCCATGTTTCGCTCTAAATAGGAAAAAAGTTTGGTCAAAAAGTTGGTTATTGTCAAGGAACAAGATCATGGTCTCATCATTTAGGGTTTGTCGACACCGAGGCATCCTAAAAGCTAAGCTTTTATCATTTAGGGTTTGTCGACGCCGAGGCACCCTAAAAGCCTAAGCTTTCATCATTTAGGTTCTTATCGACACCGAGGCACCCTAAAAGCCAAGGTTTTATAATTTAGGGTTTGTCGACGCCGAGGGACCCTAAAAGCTAAGCTGGAAGGAGAATTCTAAGTTGGGCCTAATCACTTGGCTCTATTGCCACCTATGGTTTAATGCAGCAAGAATAAAGGGGCAGTTGATCCTACTTAATTAAGTACTAAGACCCCAGCCCATGCATTAGTCACAAGTACCCCATATGTCCTATTTTTAGCAAAGTCATGCTAAAATTCACGAAAAATTTCAGCATGACCTTTGCTGAAAATAGGACATATGGAGTACCCGAATTTGCCGGAACGGAAGTTAATCGACATTCTAGAAAACTCAAGGGCCTCTCGGGGTACCTGCAAAATCATCACGACACGATGGTCGGAGACAAAACCCAGCAAACTAGCAAAGTTACTGACGTGTTTACATAAATTGTTTTCTGTAAAAGATGATCATCATCTTTACAAGTCTTTCTCAGTGTGATCACAAGTAATTTAGAGGCATCATAAGTAATTCAGAGCATCACAAGGCGTTAGTAGTTCAGTACATGAACAAGCTTTACATAGCACATCAATATGTACTGTATTTCATTGTGGAGTGATATACAGTATGTTACAGCAAAGAAACAGCTTAATCCATGCCTCAGCTTATCAACAGTCATTACTTGTCAAATACAGAAGAAGGAACAATTCATTTGTGACATAGTTACAAATGATGACAGAATAAAGCAACACCCTGCACTAGCCTAAAAACAAGTGAAGTTTCACCCATATAAAAACAGGTGAATTCTAGTCACATTGACACTCCTGGTTTTCTACAAACACCAAGTACTAGGGCACACAAAAGTTCTGAAATTTGTGTGCCTAACTGAATTAACTGAATTTTCAGTAACCGAATAAACTGAATTTTCAAAACTGCAAGAAGCCATTAAAAACATCCTCTCATCTCATATGAGGAGTGTTAATTCTAAGACTAATAGTTTGTTGTCCAGTATAGCTACAGTGATGCCCTGTCCATTTGTCCCTCCCCAACTAGATACTAGAGTAGCACTGTTGATGCCCTGTTCTTGCTGAACTTTATGACAGTATATACAACAACTTATCCTCTTACGCCAAAACAACTTTGTAAAAGCTAGATGCAACTTGTTGAGCTAATTTTGTGCAGAACTCCTTGAGGAACTAGCAGCAAGGAGTGGCTAGAACTACAAATAGTGGCTAGAACTGCAGATTTACAAATTAAAGGACCCAAACTCAAGCAAGCTTCCTAAACAATACCCTGACAGAAAACATAGGACAAGCAATGAATTTCTATAACTAGCAGAGATCATGTGCAGCTGCAATGACTATCATTTGTATTCTTTTTTTTGACTGGTGACTGTAGGGAAAACCCCCCACAACATTAAGAATTTATTAATAAAGAGCATATGAAAGTACAAGGATTACAAGAGGTAATCTAGTTTATACAAAAGGAGGAATTGAACTACACTAAGAGACTAGAAAAAAACCCCTCAAGGAGGCAAGAAAGAAATCCATCTAAGCAGCTCCTCCTTGTATCTTTGCTTGACTCTATGCTGCATGAGTGAAATATCATGGATGAAGGCACTTCTCCATCTATTAAAGCTTTGTCTCTCATGCCTGAAAACTCTAGCATTTCTCATTATCCAAATATTGCAGCAGGCAACAAAGACAACCTTAGTGAAAAAAGGTTTAGGAAAATCTTGCTTAGCTTGCATGACAATTGTGGACACATCCTCTCCAGGTGGTCATGTAATTTGAAGGTAATTCCATATTCTGACACTGAAATTACATTCAAAGAATAAATGGTTTCTGGTCTCACGTGTCAGCAATGGACAGAGAACACAATTCACCCCATCCTCCAAATGCCAGTGCCTTCTTTCAACCATGTCTTTGGTGTTTAGTCTATCCATGATTAACATCCAAGCAAACACCTTGATTTTCATTGTGCGGGAAGATCTACAAATCCACAAAAGGAGAGGGTTGAAAGACATGTGGGAGTGCAAGAAGGAGTAGAACAACTTGGGCTTGAAAGGCTGGCTAGATCCTTGCCAGAACCAAATGTCATTTGCTTCCACTTCCCTATTACAATTGGCCATCAAGTTTTGCACAGTCATACACTCCTGATAAGCGTGTGCAGATAAAGGTAAGTGAAACAACTGTGTAAAATTCTGTGATTGGAAAGCCTCAGATACTGTAATCCAGGGATCCTTGACATATGAAAAGAGCCTGGGAAATCTGGTTTGCAAGGTGATCACAGTTTCATCAATCTTCCACTTATCAGACCAAAATAGAGCTGAAGTCCCAGAGTTGATCTGAACCCAAATTGTGCTCCTGAAATGATCCAGCAGTTTACATATATCCTTCCACCAAAAAGATCCACAACTATCAGTACCCTGTGGTACAGAAGAGTGATAATATGTATCCCAAATAAGCGAGACCCATGGCAAATCCACCCTATTTAAGAATTTGTGCAAATGTTTCAGCAATAGAGCCATGTTCTGTATACCCAAATTGAAGATGCCTAGCCCTCCTTTGTTTTTGGGCCTACAAATGAGATCCCATGCTGCCAAGGATGGTGAGGGCTCATCTCTGTGTTTTCTCCACAAGCATTGCCTTTGTATTCTCTCCAACTGCTTTAGAATCCCTGCAGGAGCAAGGAGGCTGCAAAGATAGAATATGGGCATGGAAGACAGAGCAGAATTTAAGAACTAAAGCCTTTCCCCCTGGTTTAAAAAAGAAGAACTAGTTGTCATTCTTCTTTCCATGCAATCAACAAGAGGCATGAAATCGACCATTTTGGGTCTGATAGTACCAACAGGTAGTCCAAGATATGTGATGGGCATTTTGCCAACCTGGCATCCAAAAGTAGCAGCCAAACTGGTGATAGTGTTCTCATCAACATTAATAGGTACCATGGAAGATTTGTGGTAGTTCACCACTAGTCCAGTAGAGGTGGAGAACACATGAAGCATGTCCTTGAGAGCCAAGAGTTGAGCTCTGTCTGCTGGCTAGATGATTAGGGTATCATCAGCATACTGAATTATAGGATAGTCCTGGTCATGACATGGGATTGGCAGCTTTAATATACCCCTTTTGAACATATCATTCACTACTGATTGCAAGAGGTCAGCAGCAATCACAAAAAGCAGTGGTGAAAGACAGTCTCCTTTCCTTACTCCCTTTTTGCAAAGAAATTGTTTGCCAGGTACTCCATTTAAGAGTATAGAAGAAGTTCCAGTTGTTAGCAGTAGCTTAACCCAGGAAATCCATTTTTGATTAAATCCCTTGTGCTTCAGAATTAGCAGAATAGCTTCATGCTCAATGGACGCTTTCTCAAAATCCAATTTAAGAATAACAATAGGTCTCTTTCATTGATGGCATTGATGCAGATATTCAAGTGACCAACTAATATAGTCCTGAATTGTTCTTCTTTTAATAAAACCATATTGATTCTTATGTATACATTTCATAATTATCCTCTGAAACCTATTAGCAGCCATTTTGGACAGAAATTTGAGCCCCATTCCAGTCAAGGAAATTGGCCTATAATCACCAACACTTTCAGGGGCCAATTTTTTGGGGATGAGTGTAATATAAGAACCATTTATATTCTCCAAGTTGGCAGTGCCATTATGAAAAGTTTCAGCCAGCTCATAAAAATCCTGACAAATAATGTGCCAACATTTCTTAAAAAATAACCCATTAAAACCATCTGGGCCAGGGGCCTTGTCAATGGGCATATGCTTGACAGTGTCATCCATTTCCTCTTTTGTAAATGGTTCAGTTAGGAAATCTAGGCCATCAATTGGCTTCAGCAAAGCATTCAGGTCAAAACCCATTACTATACCAGCAGAAACTCCCATTCTATTTGTGAAACAATTCCATATGATGCCCTCCATCTGAGAATGACTAGATACTATAGTCCCATCAATATCTGTCAGAGAAGCAATGGAATTTCTTCTATGCCTCTCAGTGGCCATGGCATGAAAAAATTTGGTATTCTCCCAACCAAGTTTAATATACCTGATTGTACACTTCTTCTTCCAGTATACAAATTGAAGATGCAAAAGCTTTTCCACATGTAGTTTCACCACCTTCCTGAAATTAAATTCTGGTCTATATAAAGGCCTAACCTCTTCAAGGCCATCAAGACACAAAATGACCTCATTGCATCTTGAGATCAGCACTTTAAGCTTAGAGAAACTCATCTGCCACCTCTTAAGGGCCCCTCTCAAGGTTTTAAACTTGTCAGCAATTCTGGCAGTGATGTGAGTTTTGTGGGATGGGTTCTGCCAAACATGTTGAACACACTCCATAAACCCCTCAAGCTCAACCCAGTAATTCTCAAACCTAAATATAGAAGATTTAGGAATAGATGTATTGATTGTGACCACACATGGCACATGATCAGATGCAGTTCTAGCCAGTGGTAACACTTTAGTCATGGGATATGAAGAGATCCAATCAGCAGAAGTAAAAAATCAATCTAACTGCTCTAGCAAAGGATTATCCTGCATATTATACAATGTATAAGATCTCCCTTTAAGTGGTAACTTAAGCAGCCCAAGGTGAGCAATTATTTCATTAAAAATGAATATATCATTCAGATCACCACCAGGTAAGTTTCTATTCTCCAGGGATCTCATGAAGTTAAAATCTCCCACCAAGAGCCAGTTGTCACCCATTGGTATTTGCAAGTTATATAACCAGCTTACAAAATTGTCCTAGCCTCCCCTTGGCATGGACCATACACAGAAACAAGAGACCAATGCTCATTATTTTGCTTGGAGATAAATTGAATGACAACTGCAAACTGTTGAATTTCAACAACAGTGCCCCAGAAAATAGAAGAATTCCACACTATCAAAAATGCCCCCAGAAGCACCCTCGGAAGGGGAAAAAGCAAAGCTATCAAATATTTTAGGGCAAAAAGATCTAATAGATCTCAAATCAAAAGAATCACATTTGGTCTCTTGAAAGCAGGCAACAACACACTGACTTTCCTCCAACTTCTGCCTGACAGCTCTTTGGCTAGCTTCAGAATTTAAACCCCTAACATTCCAGCACAAAACACTCCAGTTCTTACAAGCATTACTCATTTAAACCAAAAAGTGCAGCTAGAATATTCTGATAACACCTAATGCCACCACCCTCAACAAGCACACATGTCCAGCATGATACATTTAGATTATTACAAATAGAAGCAAAAGACAAGAACCCTGATAAACAGAACACCTGCCACCCCTAACTAGCCAGTTGACCACTAAACATTTGCAGTATTGGTTGTTGGAGTAGAGGGATCAGCCATAAGCTGCTCCACAGTAATCAGATCATCAGCAATGCCCAACTCCTTGCCAATCTGCTGCAACTTGGATATAGGAGTAGGTGGTGGAAGATCTTCAACTGGCTCATCCTGCATGTTCTGTGACACTGTAGCTGAGAAGGGCTTGGCCTTGGGCTTCCTCCTCCTTGCCTGCATTGGAAGCTCCTGAAAAGTTGGTTTGAAGCCATCTCTCTGCAGAGATCCTCGAGTGCACCTTCTTACTGAAGTTTCCACAACTGGAGTGGGAGCCATGGTTTTCCTGGGCCTTCCAACCTTTCTCTGCTCAACTTCAGGTTGTTCAGTTGGATCAGTAAACTGTTCTGCCTCACCAATAGGAGATGACTCAATCTGCTGAGCTGGAAAAAGAGCCCTAGCCACAGGCTTGTGCTCCATAGCAGTGTTATAATAGGGCAGGCTGGGCACCTCAAAGGCCAAGTCCCAACTTCTTTTAGATAGCAAAACAGACTGCAAAGGCAACACCTGTATTGGCTTAGGGATTTCATAGCAGATATCTGATTGCAAGATAGCCTCAAAATTCCTTCTGAAGGTCATCTCAGGGGGCAACTCAGGCCCAAACACAACTTTAGCAGCATCTGAAGCAGAAGGAAGAGAAGCAGTTATGGCCACCTCCAACACAGTAGGTCCCTCCATGAAAGCTTGATTTTCAAGTTGAGGTACATGTGGCTGATATACCACCGAGGCCCAATCATCAGGATTATAAACAGGAGCAATATTGTTTTCCACAGCAACTAGTTGCTCCTGACCAACTTCTGGCACCTCAGGTTGATCCACATCAACAACAAGCACAAAATTTGGCTGGATATGCTGTTCCACTGACAGATAATGATCTTCTAAGTTATCAAGAACCATGGACTCTTGTTCCACTTCCACATCATTCATCACTTGCTCCTTTTCCCCCCAAACTGCATTGCCCTAGTTGTTATCCCCCATGTCAGGTTGCTCTGGAGGAGGTTGTGGCACCTCATTCCAACCTAAGGCAGGGTAATTAGGCAAGATAAACTGAGGCATATCAGGAAAGGGCACCCCAGGACGGGGGTGAGGATTTCCATTAATTGGCATCCAATCCTCATCATGCGGCATTTGCTCTGCAAAGTTGGCACCAAGGATGTATATGGGAGTTGTCCATGACACTCTTGCACCACCCCATGCAGCTTCGTCATTAAAAACGACATCACGAGGCACCAAAACATCCTCAGGAAAGGAAGCAAACACAAGTGATCTGACTAAATATGGGTCCTCATTGTTCCAATGATGAAATTTACCAAAAATGTTCACTGCCGCTCTAATATTATCAGTATTGCGAAGATCCAGAGGGATGCCCAGCAGCATAATCAAACCCTGACGAAAACCCTGAGCTCCACGAAATCCCTCCCCCTCATCATGCTTCATAAAGCGGACAAACCGATCATTGCCAAGGTGTTGTGGATGGAGTTGGAGGAGAGAAAAACGCACTGCGGGATCTCTAACGCGAAACAGCCCGACAACATTGATCCACGGCTGAACAGAATGAACCTGATATCCATGAGCTTCCAACCATTCAGCAACCTCCTCACGAGCAGCGCCAATCTCATTGGCAGCTGGCACATGCATGACCTCAGCGAGCATGTAGTCTTCATGACGGCGCATGATAGGGACATGCCGCGTGACAAAGGTACGCGACCATCTTGCATCCCCCGCATCGATGATGTGATGTCCAGCCGGGACATACTGCATTGGGTCGATGGGGAAGTTGGCCATGGGTGGCGCTGGCGAAGGTGGCTCAGGAGGCGGCGGCGGTGGAGCTAGCGGAGAGCCAAGAGGCGCCCAGGGACAAAGATGAACAGAGTTGGGCGATGTGGACGGTGCAATCAAAACCGAGGAGTCCAAGTTAGGTAGAAATCCTGACAGAGAGATACTCTCGCTCTCTGTAGCTATTGCCTTGGAAACTGAATCATTAGTGGGCTTGAGTTTCCAAACCAGACCCAATATCTTAGCGAAACGGGCGCAGTCGCGCCTACTGTGGCCAACCTGAGAACAGCCCAAGCACTTTAAGGTTGACGTGCAGGAAGAAGAAAAATGGCCCCGCTTAAAACAAGTCTAACAAGTAACAATTTCGTCAACCATATCATTTATCATTTGCTCAAAAGAGACCTCAACCTGAGATGGACTAGGCACAGCAGTAGAGCTAGATGGGCCGCCCACCGAAGGACCCAACAGAGGCAAAATTTGAGGACCAGAAATCCCACCCGAACCTGCCAGCACAAGATCCGAGGTAGTACCCCTAGATGCCAGATGCAATTGGATCTCCGACGAGCTCACCGTGCCAAAGATGATCGGTGGCGAAGCAACAGTCCAATTAAGAACAACAGATTGGGGTGGAGAAATTACCTCACGCTCCCTCTCAGAAATCTCATAGCCAGCACTCTCAGTCGCCCCAATACACTCAGCTGTAGCATGATACCTATACCCTTTGCATGCATCATATTTTTGAAACGTAGCAAAAGATAACTTTTTATGAACAAAAGACCTGGATTTAAATGCTGATTTTGATGGGGGTTTG
Organism: Triticum dicoccoides; assembly: GCF_002162155.2. Classification (NCBI taxonomy): domain Eukaryota; kingdom Viridiplantae; phylum Streptophyta; class Magnoliopsida; order Poales; family Poaceae; genus Triticum; species Triticum dicoccoides. The sequence goes on along the minus strand of NC_041391.1, from coordinate 418,999,110 downwards.
TGCATTGCAAGAAGACCCAATGCTTCTCTACGTTTAGAAGGGCTGACCAAGATCCACTCAGCATCACACTCTTTCTTCCAAATTTTGAATTCACGTAACCAATTTGGACCCCCATTTCCCCACAGATGAAAATAGCATTTGAATTGAGAGCAAGAGTATGATCTAGTGTCCACAATATGAAAACCAACATCCTTGCATGAGACATTGAAACTAAATACCTTTTTAGCAATATACGAGACCCAGAGATCAATGGCCGATCCTTCCAACACCGATTCCAATGCGGCTGCCACAGAGTCCTCATCAAGCCGAAAATCATGCCTGCTAAAGGAGACAACCAGGGTAAATGCCCCTCTACCATCCATGGGATGGACAGTGAGGCCAGACGCCCTATAGATCTCATCTGCAAAAACTCTACCCCTGGAAAAGTCCAGATCAAGGGAGATCCCGAAGAAGAATCCATCACCAAAGACATAATCAGAGAGATCTTGAGACGCCGAACAAGATGAGTGGATCAAACCATCATTTGTATTCTTGTTGCTAAAACGTGCCAAGTTTATGTCTAGGTACCTGTGGCAAGAACCTCTCCGCTCAAAGAACATGAGCAAAACATGTGCTATTTAATTAGGAAAGTAGGACCAAACTACATTTACCTGTCAAACGATGTTACCATTCATCTAGCAATACAAAAGAACACATAAATTGCAAGGTCTGGACTGAATGCTTTTGATTTTATTAAGTACCTTCAGTTCCGAGCTTTAAATGTCAAAAGAGCTTCATAGAATCTTGCATCCTCCAAATCACTCTTAAAAGTTCTGCATTGCACAAAGGCAGCAATGAGCCAATGATATCAGTAGCAATAATAGGTGCTGCAGTTATATAACTTATCAAACAGGCCCAACTTATCTTGGATGCAAGAAAACACATAATCCTAATTCTTTCCAGGAAACATTGTTGAGGTTGGAAAGGAAAACATGCATGATAATGTGCTAAGAGCATCTCAAGCAGCAGCCCTATAATAGATCATGAAAACATGGAGGACTAAGAAAATTTGGGCATGAAAACGTGTTTTTTGGGGCACAAGCACGAGCCGTCTCCAACAACCACCCTAAAATTGGGCACTCAAACATTCAAAACTGAACCTGCTATCTTCTTTGAACTTCATTGTCAAAAGTGAATTTTACTATTGAAACTTCTAAAACTGAAATAGAACTGGATTTTGCTAGTACTGCACATGTTCAGAAAGAAGCAATCAAGCACAACACGCATGGATCCATCCATGCGTGTTGCTAGATCCTTCCACCGCAACACGCAAGGAGATTAATTAGCAAGTGAAATTTGCTGCCGCATCTGTGATTGCTGCCACTAGGCTTTCAGATTCACACGAAAATCAAGAACATGCAGACTTCTGGTACGCACACGTTGCACGACCACTGGACGCGGCCACTGGAAGCACGCGCAGCCCGGCGTTGCCCCCGCACGGCGCAGCCACAGCACGGGTGAAGAAGAGGCGCGTGGTCACTCATCTCCCAGCTCTGAAGCACGGGCGAGGTGGAGGCGGGATCAGGCGCTGGCCACGCGAGGACGGCCATGGCGGCTTTTGATCGGGCACCGGAGGCCATCGAGGCCAAATCCAATCGGGAGCTTGTGCTCTACCTCGTCCTTGTGCTACACGATGTTGACTTAACCTACAACATTCAACATTTCTAGGCGTTGACTTAACCTACAACATTCAGCTACATGCCGGCGCAGTACGCCGACGACCTGTACCACGATCGAGAGGAGGGGGGG
>NC_041391.1:418995812-418996397 GCF_002162155.2 Triticum dicoccoides | reverse complement strand
GCAGTGGTGGGGGGCGCGGGGGCACGGGGGTGGCGGGGGTCGGGGCGGCGGCGTCGTGGGTCGGGGCAGCGGGTGGATCTGGCGAGGGAGAGGGACGAAGGGATCTGGCGAGGGAGAGGGACAAATTAGCTAGGGGGGAAGATTACTAATGGCGCACCCCGTAGCGGTGCGCCATTACTATGTTTTTTGACAGCAATGGCGCACCCCCTAGCGGTTCGCCATTAGAAATCTTTTTTTTTCCGATAGCAATGGCGCACCGCCGAGCGGTGCGCCATTAGTAATCTTTTGTTAGATAGCAATGGTGCACCAGCCGGCGGTGCGCCATAAGTAATGTTTTTTCATTATTTGTTGTTGCATCTAATAATTTTTTAGAAAATGAATATGAATATGAAACAGTAATAATTTTTTATAAAAACAATAATAATTTTTTAAAAATTATCATCAAATTTGTTATTTGAAAATATTTATGAATATGAAAAAATATCATCAAATTTATTATTTGAAAATATCATCAAGTTTGTTATTTGAAAATATAATCAAATTTGTTTTTTTGGATTTTTAGTTGCATTCATTTGTGACGGTGCA